>NW_006287917.1:406385-423936 GCF_000327345.1 Myotis davidii | reverse complement strand
TCAAAATCCACTTTCCTATAACTTTTCAATCCTGTAGTGCAAGTATAGAATTTCCTTAGTGTAGATTCTTAGAAATGCAACTTCTGAGCCTAACAATGTATTTTTGTTCTTTATAAAAAAAAAATACATTTTTTTTTTATTGATTTCAGAGAGGAAGGGAGAGGGAGAGAGAGAAATATCAATGATGAGAAATAATCATTGATTAGCTGCCTCCTGAATGCCTCACACTGGGGATTAAGCCCACAACCCGGATATGTGCTCTGACCAGAATCAAATTGTAACTCCCTGGTTCATAGCTCAATGCTCAAACACTGAGTCACTCTAGCAGGCATGATGTAATAGTTTTTTTAAAAAATATTTCAAGAATAACATAACATTTATGCACAATTCTGTGGGAAAATAGTAAAACATGAAATTACATGAAAAAAGGACCCCCCCCAAAAAAATTTCAGAGTATAATAAAGTTATTTTAATATGAACAATGGATAATAAGATACATTTTCTAAAAGTGATTATTAAGTTCTTAGTTTTAAATTTACACTTTTTGCTATATTCCTGAAATTTTAGCCTCCAAAACTATTTATAATTATGATTAAAACAATTTGGAATCCACTTAAAATTACATGAGAGCATATATAAAATATAGTTTTAAATTTTCATTTGGTGCTACCCAAGAATAAAAGCTTGAAGATCATTGTTCAGTGGAACTTTGCACTCCATGATATGTGATTTATTGCTACATAGTAAACGCAGTAACCATGCACTTAAGAGCTTAAGCTCTAGAACAGTGGTTCTCAACCTTCTGGCCCTTTAAATACAGTTCCTCAAGTTGTGACCCAACCATAAAATTATTTTCATTGCTACTGTTATG
Organism: Myotis davidii; assembly: GCF_000327345.1. Lineage (NCBI taxonomy): Eukaryota > Metazoa > Chordata > Mammalia > Chiroptera > Vespertilionidae > Myotis > Myotis davidii. Next base: position 423,065 of record NW_006287917.1, on the reverse strand, counting down.
AATCATAATGTAAATATCTGATATGCAGGATGGTCTTTGGCGACCCCTTTCAAAGAGTTGTTTGACTGCCAATGGGGTCGCGACCCACAGGTTGAGAATCGCTGCTCTAGAATAAAACAGGCTTGTGTTCCAACCTTCACGCTTTTTATTTGTTTTGTAATCTTAGACAAGTTACTTGACCTCTCTAAACCCCTGTTTAAAGTCTATATAATGGAGTTAATGAAGGATCATTCTGAAGGTTATGTAAATGAATGTCAAACTCTTAGAAAAATTTCTGAACATAGTGAGTGTCAATCATAAAAGTTGTCATAGACATGCGAATTCAGATGGAAGTGACTGTCCTTAGGCTACTAGTAAGTTTCCTGAGGGGCCAGGGCTTAGTATGATCTCTAAGAATGAATTCAAAAAGCTCAAAAGGAGGGGATAATAAGTCACCAGCTGAAGGGGCAGAAATACTGTGGGCCACAAAGCATGAAATGCAAAAGTCAAGAGCTATACCTTTAAAAATGAAGAGGTAGGTTACAAAATAATTCTAATTGCATGAAATGTAGTTAGAACTCCCCTGTCCAAATTGTGGTGCCTTTACTGTGTCTATCCTCCATCATCACCATATTGCTTTTGCTTGCTTGATTTTTCTAAATTCTGAAATTCAATAATACGCCCTTGGCCATATTCCCTCAACTGGGTTCCAGTGTAGAATTTAACTTCCTTCTGACTTGAGTTCTGCTTATGTTTTATGTTTTGTCTGAATGGACTCAAATAATATCTTACTCGACCTCTTCCCAGTGAGTGGGTGAGAAAGGATATAAAATACCAAGACCTCTAATGTTGAAGCTTAACTGAAATAAGTTAAAATCCCAACTCTACCACTACCTCTGTGGCCTTGGGAAACTCAGCTATTCTCTGAGCTTCGGTTTTCTCTTATTTACAGTGGGGATAATAATTTATAATTGATAGGGTTGCTGTAGATTGGAGGGCATATATCACAAAAATGCATTTAGCCCAATTCAGAAAATAATAGCTCTTATTAAAATTATTATTCCCACTATTAGTATTCCTGATGCAATGAATGGAACAATTTAATCGCATTCTGATGAACTTTGAAATGAGTATTTTGCAAAGCAAAGACATCTGACCTGATACCCCCAGACTGTTGACAATGCATAGTGATGTGGGAGGTCACAAATGTTATATTTTCTCTGAAACCAGAAAACAAAATTTAAAGTAGCCAGAACTGGTATGCAAAAGGACAAATAACAGGCTAAAACGATGTGCTCTAAGTATTGTTACAGACTGAAGTGAAAATCACTATGTTGATTATTATTAATAAGGTCTTGCTACTTTTCAGTATCTAAAGGAGGAATAATAAGCAGAAGCAACAGGAAGGACCACAATTTGGCTCTACCTATTTCATCTGATTAACAGTTCTTTGTACCCAGATTAATACCAATCAATTCCAGGAAGATTTATTAAATAAATACTCACTGGGTATTCAGAATGTAAAGAATCCCAATACAGAATGAATTTTATTATTATTCTATGACTTTGAATCAAGCTTTCACTTCTAATTATAAAACAAATGAAATAATTACTTTTCAATCATTAAGGTAAACTAACTTTTTCCCCCCAATTTTCTTTTTACCAACAGGATTTGCTAGTCCAGTTACTGGGATATCAAATACCTCTCAAAGCACTATGCACAATGCCTTGCACATCTATATGAATGGAACAATGTCTCTGGTCCCGTCATCTGCCAACGATCCCATTTTCCTTCTTCACCATTCATTTGTTGACAGGTTGGTGGACACTTCTTTATAAGTTGTGTGCATATTAGTGTGAAATGTAGTGTGACGTTAGCTGTTACTTAAAAGCTAAGGGGCTATGGTGGTCTCTTTTCTCAGATCAGGTTCTTCCAGAAACAGAACTTAAACTAAGGATTTGAATGTTTTATGAAAATGTTTTATGACAGACCAACCAGTATGAGAAAGAGTAAAGCAGGTAAGAAGGAGAAAGAGTACAATTTCAGTTGAAGTCCCAGACTCAACCAGATCATGGTAGAGTATGAAGTATCCCCTCAGATTGTCTTGCTTTAAGACAAAGGGACTGAGCTTTTGTATTCCCATATTAAAGAACCTTTGGTACAGGTTGCCATGAGGTAGGAGCAGTAAAGCTCCCAGGTACTACCTAATTCCAGGCAGTCTAAAGGCTTCAGTGTCCAATGGTCATCTTCTAAAGGTTTTGGTGGAAGTGGTTAGGATTAAAGCATGTAGAGTCAGGAAGGTGGGCACATAGCACTGGTGCAAACCTATCTGACACCTTCTGGACAGGGCACTAATCTGCTATTTGTCACATATACGTATGCTTTTTTCTCTCTCTCTCTTTCTGGTAATGTATTGTTATTTCTTCATTTCCAACCTCAGACCTTCACATATAAGCAGATACAGTCTTTGATCTCAAACACTGGCCTGAGCATTATATGAGCAGTTCTCCAGACAGGATGCACTATGGCCCAACCATCCTGTTTAATGTGATTTAATTCTCCCATAGTTTTTTTCTCTCCCTTATTAACCTTCTCCCATGATTGCAGAAAAGAAAGTAGGTACAGAATGGTCAGTTCTCTTTTTCTAGAATTCAAGAAGAGAAAAGATAATAAAGCATCAAATTATGACAGACAAATGTAAGGCTCTTTTCTTTGTCCCTTCTAAGGTACTTTTCTCCCAACTGCTAATGAATTAAAGGCACAGATTTATACCTACCATGAAAATAATGCTGCCATTTCCTTCATAAGTATAACAGTTTCTATTTTTTCCTGTTGTAAAAATAAGGAAACCGAAACTGAAAACTAAAATTTTACTCATCACCATTTCCACCTCACTCTTGTTCCTAGGAATGTGGATATAACATCAAATAAGAAAGTGACCATTAGCCTGGAAGATTATGAGAAAAATTTTTATTGCCTCTATGGTCACTCTAATATTACAGAAATTCATTAATATCCCAAGTCCAGTTTTATTCAGAAAACATTTTAAGAAAGTGTATAAACACCAAAATTATGATAGTAATATAATACTATAACCACCCATACCCATATATAAAGAAGGGAGGGAGAGGGTTGAATAAACATCTTACCAGAAATGATAGCTTGAACTCTTTTTACTGAGTCATTTTTACATTGTACTGTCTTGGAGAGTTTTGGGCATTTTTTAATCTTTAGTGTTATCTGATGAACTTTAAAGAATTCTAGATTTCCTAGATACCTTGATGCCCTAAGCAAGGAATCACCAACTATGGTTTATGGGTCAAATCTATGTTTTTACCTTCTTTGTAAATAAAGTTTTATTGGAGGATAGCAGCAGCATTTATTTACATACCAGAGGCCCAGTGCACGAATTCATGCACGAGTGGGGTCCCTCGGCCTGGCCAGCAATCGAGGCCTATCAGGGGGCCGGCCCAGTGGGAGGGACTCCAGGAAGTTGGCTGGCCGGGGGGAGGAGCTGTGGGTGGTTGGCTGGCAGGCCCTTCCCCCAATCGGGGTTAGAAGGGCCCATCAGGTTCAGTTCTGGCCAGTGGGAGGAACCATGGGCAGTTAGGGCAGGCCCATCATAGCGACTGGTGGAAATCCCAGTTGGTTGAACTCCCACCCAAAGGAACAATTTGCACATTAGCCTTTTATTGTATAGGAGAAGGGAAAAAAATTGACCTTTAGCTAGCCCACCAATTGTATATATATATAACTGCTATATACTGAATTCAATATCTGGAAGCATGTTTGTTTAACAGAGATAAAGCCATTATGTAGATATAAGGCTTTTAGATACTATTCCGCCACCTTTGAAAGTTAAAAATTTCTGTCCTCCCAGAATTCTTGGTTAAACCTATCTTAATATTAGATATCTGTGTGATTATTAAAATAACTCAAAAATCAGCCTGTAGCAAAGTAGTGTCTCATTGAGACCGCACAGCCAAGCTAATGAAGATTCTGTGCATGGAGAGGGGAAAAGGAGCAATATTATAAAGAAGGATAAAGACCTGTGGATCCCACAAAATACCATGGCATCTGAACTTGCCTCCCATGTCTCTTCTCACAGAGACTCATTTCTTCAATCAGAGGTCTATTCACTGCCATTCAATTAGTCACAAATATATTTATTGAGCACCTACTATGTGCTAAATGTATTTGCCTGAATATTTTACATTCTTCCCTGCCTCCATGCAATGCTTATACTATATTCCAAACCTGAAACATATTTTCCTTGAGTTATATAATTTCTATACAAGCTTCAAGACTAGTTTTAATTTCACCTCCTACATTAAGTATACCCAGATCATGTCTGTCTATAACCATATCTCCCATTAAAAGTGTGTTGGAACCAGCTTACACAGTCTAGCAAGATCTAATATGTACATCTTTTCCCAACTTTGCTTTAGTGACTTCAAGCTGTAGCTTGAAATCAGCTATGGTAGGAGTATTTATACAATGAAATTGGCAAATGCTACAAATCAAGGCTTTTATTCTGAGAGCTGGTTATTAAGATAATAGCCAACACACCACTGTTCCTATTAACTCACATCACTTCCTCTCTCTACCCTTCATTTTGGACACATAATTCACATTGTTCTTATTGGTTATGTTACGCATTTGTGTTTTATCTCTCCCACTAATCTGTGAACTACTTAATGGCAGGGCCCATGCCATTTACTATAGTCATTTTTCTCAGTCTTTTGTCTAGTACATAATTAGGAAACATATAATTAATTCTTATCAATAAAGGATTTTAAAAAACATTAGCAAATTACATTTATCATAGCTGCAAAAGGAACTGCGGAGGAGCGATTGTAATTGAAGAAATTATTATCACAACTCTTGAAAAGCAAAATGTAATAATCATTCAATGCTATGAACATGTTTTAAGATTTCAGCATGTCTCTAGACTTTTCGATATGGCTCTAAGCACTGAGGAAACTGAATCATGAGATAGGATCACTGGTCTGAAAAAGCAGTCTAATGGGAATATAATTAAGTAAACAACTGTAGTATATTATGATTGCTGCACAGTCATGGAAGATATTCTTGGGAAGTTACATAAAAAGAATGATAGATGAGCTGAGCCCTTAAGAAGAGAAGGCTTATAAGATAAGGATGGATATTCAAGGTTGGGAAGCACAACTCATAACTCATTAAAACCAATAAGAAAGTGGAAGTATGAGCTGAAGAAGAAAATGGAAGCATAGCATTTAAAACAGGAAAATAAGACTCAAAGCTCATATGCAGAGAAAGCTATAAAAATCCCAGTGGACAAATAATCTGCCATCAAAAGGTACCCATGTTGGGCAAATAAAGACAGAAACTAAAAGTGTCTAATAACAACAACAACAAAAACAAAAAGACCAAAACTACATAAACTAAACCAAATTCTCTTTGCCACTTAAAAAAAAATCAGAGCATGGATCTAACATAAAAATTGAAAATATATTTAAGTTTTCCTATGTTCTAGGCCGTATTCTAAACTCTTTATAAGTTTTGTTTCATGTAATCCATAACAAGTCTACAATGTAGGTTCTAGTATTATTCCTACTTGATAGATTAAAAAGATTACAAGGCCTTGAACATGGAGAATCCCAAACCCTTGCATCTCTCAGTGAGCTTTGGTTTCCAAGCTGCTCTGAAAACCCCATGTTCTTGTCAGCCAAGTATCTAACACATGTTTCTTTACCTGCCACCCAGTTTTGTTTAAAATACAGACAAGAAGTGAAAAATAATCCTTTATATTGAAGGGAAAGGCAATAAGCAATAAACCAAGGAAATAAGGCCATCAGAATTGAGAACACTTTTTAACACATTTTATAACTTTTTTTAACTTAAGTATTATAAATCAGGTCAAATAAAATTCACTTTCCTAATTGCGTCCCTTATTAGCTCTTTCATATTTTGGAATAAACTGACATTTTAAAACAGATTTCAGATGCTCCACAAAATCAACACACATTTTATTATAATATTATGATGCTCTTAACATGAAACATATTTATAATTGCTATCTTTAATTGAAACAATACAGGTTTTTAAATAAGAATTTCATTGTATAGATACATCATAATTTAGTAATCACTTATTAAGGGGCATTTTAGTTGTTTCTCTTTTTATATACACACACATACACATGTATATACAATTTTGATTTGTGAGTTCAGCTAAAGAATAAATTTTCAACACTGGAACTGAAAGGTGTTTATTACATTTAAAGTTGTTAGATATTTCCAAATTGTCTTCCCAAAATGATTGTTCCAGCTACCTTCCCACAACTAATAGAGAATGAAGATGTGTCTGTGACCCTGTGCCAGGGGCTATCACCTTGTTAATCTTTGCTACTCTGGGAAGTAGAAAAATATTTATTTGAATTATTGTTGCTACTCTCTAAAGTAGAAAAATATTCATTTGAATTTCTCTACTTCCTATGTATGTTGCAGAATGTGTTTTTTCTAAAATGTCTGTTTAATTTCCCACTATTTTGGATTGGGTTTGCGTGTCTTTTTATTCCTGAGCTGTACAGGCTCTTCATAATTTTCTTCATTGGCCATTTTGTCATAAATATTCCCAATACTTTCTGCAGTTCCTAATTATCTTTTAAAGTTTTAGGGGTATGCTTTTAGCTATTCAGACGTTGTTTTTATATGGTTCTTTTCATTCAATCTTTTGTTCGTGGCTTCAGAGTTCTTAACTTTTTGTATTTTTCTCTACAAAAAGACTGAGTTGATCTAAAGCTCCAAAGTCCTTTCTGGACTTTACAATACTCTGGGTAATGTTTTTTGAAAAAAAATGACAGTAGAATGCATTAGTACAATTACAGGGCTTGGGCAGATTTTTTAGTGACAGCTTAATCATGCTTTTAGTTATGATTAATAGGTAACTGACAAATAGATGAGACCAATTCATAGTTAAAATTATTTTTCTCTACTATTCAGATTAAGGTCTGACAAGGCACTCTGTGCTCTTCTCAAGGTTGTAAAATAATACCAAAACTTGCTGGCAAGGAGAGAGTATTGAGGAGCAATCAATGTAACAAAAAGAATAGGTTGGAGTTTGTTTATTCTTTTTCTCTAAGAAGATCAGATCTGGGCCATGATAAAGACAGAAGCATTTGAAACTTTAAACCAAGGGAACAGCACAAGACCCCTCAAGCAAAGCTTGATGTTTTCACAAGGGAATGAAGAGCTTTTATGGCTACAGCTTCCTCAAGAAAGAAGGGGAACATTAGTGCTGAATGATACCCTGTAAATAAATGTCAAAGCAATAGAAAGGGGGCTTTGGGAAGATTTCCATTTCCTTGACAGGGCCTAGGTGGACAAAAGCAGGCAGGCCTCTGCATGCTGTGGTCATTCATCCGTTTCAAGGGTGAGGAATGTTCGGCCTGTGCATCATATGAGACCAGCAAAATCATTTGGTCTGGCCCTGCCAAGGCATTAGGGGTGAGTTAATTAAATATTTGACCGAATATAGCAGGGTAATTTTTAAATTAATAATTTTCTATGGCCCAGGGATCCTATATAATAAAAGCCCAATATGCTAAGTGTCTGGTCATCCAGTCGGCCATTCAACCAATCAAAGTGTAATATGCTAATGATATGCTAAGGCCACTCAACAGCTCACTATGCCGTGCAATGACCACCGGGGGCAGACAGTTGACCTGTTGATGAGTCACTATGACGGGCACTGACCACCAGGAGGCAGATGCTCCAACCCATAGGTTAGCTTGCTGCTGGGGTCCAGCCGATCGGGACTGAGTGAGATGGACCAGACACACCCTGAAGCCTTCCCAAGATCCCTGCCTGGCTGGCCAATCTCCTGCGTCCCTCCCTGGCCCTGATCATGCACCAGTGGGGTCCCTTGGCCTGGCCTGTGCCCTCTTGCAATCCAGGCTGAGGGACCCCTCACCCCCACCCCTAGTGCAGGAATTTCGTGAACCGGGCCTCTAGTGACATTATAAATATCCAAATAGCCCTTGGCAGAAAAAAATGGTTTCCCACCCGTTTAATTCAACAAACATTAAGTGTCCTCTATGTGTTGTATGCTGTATTGGGCATGGGGATGCAGCAGTCACTAATACTATTCCTCCCTACCTAACGCCTCCCAGTGTAGGTCTGTAAATAACAAGATGTAACTTCTGCAGTAATAGTGGTTTAACAGGCTAGAGTATGTGGGAGCAAGGAATAGAGCACCAAGGAAGTCAGGACCCCAAGAGCAGTCTTTTCCAAGCCTTGTGACTACAGCACCTATCACCACACCTGGCACTGTAGGGACATTCAATGGGTAATCAGTTGTTAGCTTCTGTTGTTTGGAACACTCTTATGACTGGCAGCTTTTTGAAGAATGAGTAGGATTTTTGACCTGTGAAGTCTGATAATAAAAACAGTCAATTTATAGAAAGAGAGGCACAGAAGTATGAGGTTAAAAGAAACTTCAGGAAATAAGCAATAATTAACATGCTAAAAACACAGCTGATATTTGAGTGTTTACTATGCACCAAATGCTAAGTGCATTGTAAGCATTTAATACGTAGGGCCTCCTACCATTCAAGTGTTGTTATCAACCCCATCTCACGAATGAGTGGACTGAAACATGGAGGTTAAGTAACATGTCGGGATATGAACCCACGCTCTTCATAAAGGGTTTAGAGAGAGAAATGTTTGCATTTATGTAAACTAGTTCTTATAAAGAGAGTTGAGTATAAGGAACCTTTTTAAAGTACACAATGCTTTTGTTCTGCACTCACTATTTTCTCAGGGCTCTACAATATTGACAGCACCTCATTGGTTGTCCTGTAGCTTTTCCCTCAAGTACATGGGAATCCCGGTGAGGTCTGAATCTAAAGCAAAAGATTTCCTGGGATGGCAAGCCTGCGTCATCCTCGCTGCAGATTAATTACATTTTTTGGAATGACTTCTTGGCTGTATTTGCCACTGAGGCTTCCCCTCTGCTCTGCTCCGCAAGCATCCCCTGGCCATCCTGCTAAGGCTGTCTGGCCCATGCCCACAAGCCAAGTGCCTACCAAGTTGGCAGCCCAGAAACAGTCCAGGCAGAAGGCAGGTCCCTGCAGCCTCAGGAACGAACAGCAGATTGCTTGCCTGCTGGGGATTGCGAGGCTGAGCTTGCTCAGAAAGGCCAAAATCCCAGGGTTATGGGAGGGGGTGAGCTCAGAAACCGGAGAAATGTCTGCAAGCCTGCTCTAGGAACCAGACAGATGGCCGAGGAGAATCTGTCTGTTTCTTGGTTTCTTTTCATACTGTTGGGTTGTGGCCAACTTTAAAAATGCTCCCTGTTTGTTTTCTAAAGCAGGCGAATTAATTCCCTAGAACAAGTAGCATTTATGCCATTATAGTCATCCTTATCCACAGTCTCACAATTGTTTTTGTTCTTGCTGTTATTGTTGAATTGAGTTCTTCCGCCAATCTGTTCTGTTTGGACTTATTTGTAGGTTTATCTAATTCTCCCAGTAAATCTTGAGCTCCATGAAGACCGGCTCTATGTATTGATCATCTCTCATATTTAGCATAGATCCAAGCACCTAAAACAGACCTCAGCACAAAGGAGACATTCATTAAACACTTACTAAAGTGCTGTATAATTGATAACTTATTTTCTTGTGGAACAAAATATTAATCTAAAGGAATTGAATTGTACTCTCTTAGTTGATAAAGAAGCCATATGCTAATCTAAATAATGTTCCTTGTACAATGTGGAAAATCTCCCAACTCTTTGCTAGATTAATATGTTTTAGTATTAGGGAAGTTAAGTTGCTTAAATTAAAGTATATTGACAACTTAAAAATCCCAATGAAAGAGGATAAAGAAACGTGAGTTGTCATCGATGTTTGTGGAACTTTTAAATCTGAAAAAGAATATTAAGACCAATCAAAACCCCTTATTTTACAAATAAGGAAATCAGGGCCCAGAGAGGGTAGCTGCCCAAGGACACAGTATTTTGCCAAGTAGAGGGAATAATGCGTTAAGGTCTTGTGGTACAAGGTAGGAAGTCCCAGAGACAGAATGGAATGTTTAACGTGACAGGGGATATGTAACCAAGGGAGGCAGAAGCAGCACGACTATAGGAAGGTCCTCATCATCATAATTAGAGAGCCAAAGGTCAGAACTGTTGAAATGGCAGCAAATATCAGGTTTAAGGGATGAGCAGGCTCTAAAATAAATTAAAAATCTGGAAATCAGGACACTGGGAATCAATAAATCATGTAATCAAGATCACAGATTTTAGCACCAGGCATGCTTATTTTGAATCCCAGGGCTGCTACATCTCACTGCATGATCTCCAGCAAGCTGCTTACTGTCCCCTAAGCTTTCCTTTTCTCAGCCATAAAATTCTGCTAATATTAGCAGCTATCTGAAGTTGTGGGTTTGAATAATTATATAAACACATGCAAAAGTTCTTAGCACACAATTATAAGACAGCTGAGGTCCTTGACATTAAGATTCTTATATTCTAGTAAGGAAAAACACAAAGTAAAGAAATAAGCACAAAATTCAGTTAAGTACTATAGCTTGATATAAAATATGTATTTTGTAAAGAATTACTTGGAAAGTTTCCAATTTAGATAGGCTCATCATAACAGACTTTACCAAGAAAGTGAGCTATAACTTGACACTGGGTCATGATAAGAAGTCAGATATATAAAAAAAATTTCAGAAGTGTTTCAGAAAGTGAGAACAACAAATTCAGAAGGACCATAGAAGTAAGGAGCTTTGCTTTCCTCAAGGAGACAAAGCTAAAGATGCTAAACAAAGGGAACATGGTACAAGATGAGGCTGAAGAGATCAGCAGAAATCAGTAGAGGCCTAAGTACAGTGGAAAGAGTTTAAATCATTTCATCAGGTACTGAAATACTTTTAAGAAGAATGACATTTTTTAAAGTTATCCTGACTGCTATATACATATATTATTGGGGTGAGAACTTTAGTAGCGATGCAGATTACTCTATTGCAATGGTTCAAGTGAGAGATGATAGTGATTTCAAGGAGATGGATGACAATGGAGCTATTGGGAATAAAATTGAGTCCATGTGTCATTTTACATTTTAGAGGTAAAACCAACAGGATGTGTCAGTATACTAGGTAGTGATGTAAATATAGCTAATGTCAAAAAGGAAAGAAAAAAAAGGTGTCCAAACACATGCCCCTATTGTGGGCTCCATCCCTGGTGGGGGACTTACGGGAGGTGGTCCATCGCTGTTTCTCTCTCATATGGATGTTTCTCTCTTTCCCCCTCTATCCCTCTCTCTTTCTCGAATCAATAAAAATATATTTTTTAAAAAAGATAATTTCTAGTTTTAGGAGCATTAGCATTAGGGAAGAAAATGGGACTATTTACTGAAATAGAAAAGACTAGGCAAGTCACACATTTATTAAAGAAAACGGAGTCAAGAGTTTCCTTTTTAATATATTAGGTTCCTTTTTGGATATGGCAATTATATATGTAAGAGAAGCTACCAAGTAGTTGGTTGGATCTTGAAATATGGAACTCAAAAGAAAGAACAGGGTTAGAGACACACATTTGCAATTGTTAGCCTATAGGCATTATATAGCATCATGGGAATAGAGAGGTCACCCGGGGAGTAAGTATAAATAGAGAAAAAAGCCACAGTCTGGCACATCCATCATTAAGAGGATAAGAGGATCCTGGCCAGCATAGCTTAGTGGTTAAGCTATGAACCAGGAGGTCACTGTTTGATTCCCAGTCAGAGCACATGCCTGGGTTGTGGGCTCAATCCTCAGTGGGGGGTGTGCAGGAGGCAGCCAATCAATGATTGTCTCTCATCATTGATGTTTCTATCTGTCTCTCCCTCTCTCTTCCTCTCTGAAGTCAATAATATATATGGGGGGATACTGCTAAGTCACAGAATCAAACCAGAATCATTGGCCAAATAGGGAGAGGAAAAACATAGATATTAAGTCACAAAAGCTGTGTAGGCAAAACATTTCTAGCATGAGGAAGACAAATATATAGATCAAGTGCTATTAAGAGATTAATACAATGGGGAGAGGAAATGCCTACTGGGTCTGAAAACATGGGGGTAGGAGGTGTGACCCTGAGAGCAGCAGTTTCAGCAGAATGGAAGAATCAGGAGCCAGAGCTAGTGGGTCCTGAACAATTCTCTTGAAAGGTCTGACAAGCAAAGAAGCAGAGAAATGGGAAGCAGAAGAGGGGGTATGGAATGAAAGGAGGAATCAGAATGTTTCATTTCTTTAAGGATAGAGGATATTAAAGAATGTTGTATGCTATTAGAATTGAAAGGAGTACAAAGGAAGAGACACAGTGGTGAAAGGGAAAATCTGCCAGAGCAAAGCTCTTGATATTTAAGTCCTAAGACCATTGGAGGGGTGGGCCTTTGTGATAACTAGAGATGGGCCTTCTTCTACGCCTGGACTGAGACAAAAGATAGAAAGGGTATATGTATGTTTGTAAACTTAGTGTTAGGAACATTAGGGCATTCTGATCTGATTACTTCTATATACTCAACAAAATATGAGGGGAGGTCTTCAGATGTAAATGGGATCGGCTGACTGAGGGGATATGAATGGGAAAGGAAGAGTTTGTGGAAAGCTTAAAAAATATTAGATACATCATCTAGTATTTATATCATTCAACATGGCAGTGGTCTCTAAAGAAACATACTAGTTGGACAATAGGAAATAAATAAAACATCAGATATTTCACTTACTATCTGCTGAATATATGCAAGGCATTTCCATATGTACCATCTTTTATTTAAAAAAAGTATTTTTTACACCCTTTTTAAAAGTTTAAAGAGCAAAGCTCAGAAAGATTAACTACTCAAAGTTGCAGAGCTCTTCATTGACTGGAAAAGGATCTTAACTGACCAACATTAATTGAAAGTCCCCATCTTTGAGTTATATTGTTATGCCAACTAGGAGGTCACTGGTAATCACATTGGAAACATTATCTGTGGAGTGGTATATTAGCCTTCCAGGGCTGCCATAACAAACTACCTAGGACTCTGTGGTATAAACAGAATTTTTTTCAGAAATCTTGAGGCTAGAAGTACAAAATCAAGGTATTGCCAAGGTTAGTTTCTTTCTCCTTGGCTTGTACATGACCATCTTCTCCCAGTGTCTTCATATGGTCTTCCCGCTGCATGTGTCTGAGTCTTAACTTCCTCTTCTTATTAGGTCGCAGCCCACCCTAATGACCTCATTCTCAATCACCTCTTTAAAGACACTGTTCACATAGTCATATGGTGAGGTCCTGTGGATCTGGACTTAGACATATGAATATTTTATTTTTCCTTAATCCTCACCCAAGGATATATTTCCCATTGATTTATTAGAGGGTGGGAGGGAGGGAGAGTGGGAGGGGAGAGAGAGATTGGTTGCCTCCCGCACATACCCCAACTGGGGCCAGCGATAGAACCTGCAACCCAGGTAGGTGCCCTGAACCGGGAATCAAACCTTTGACCTTTCAGTGCATGGTCCAATACTCTAACCACTAACCAGCCATAGCTCAACACATGAATTTGGGGTAGGGTCTATAAAGCACAATTCAGCCCATAATACGTGGTGAAAATAATTCAAACTGTAGTAGGACAGATATAGAATAAGAATTGAAAAATATCAAATTAGACTAAGCTTTTAAAATTGGGATGACAAAATACAACTGAGAGATAGGACAGCAACTTGTTTGAAAGGAAGAATAATTAAGAAAAAGAGTTTTAGAATGGCCTCTTTAACAATAAGAGATACCTGACTGAATTTTAACTTAATGGAAATTTGTTTAAGAAATGAGAGAGAAAAAAGAAACATTAAAAGTGAAGTACATTGAAATGCTTTAGAAAGCCTTGAAGAATCTATATGGCTTCAATTCTAAAAGATTATTCTGTAGGGTAAATTTTTCCATATTTTCCTCAACAGAAAACTAATCAAATAATGATGATATATAAAATATCCATGGAAATGCTATATCCATAGGAAATGCTCATTGGTCAAATTATTTATACAATGTCTTTTTATTATATGACTTTCTTTATTAAGATTCTTTAGGTTATATAAGGATTTCTGAAAATATACATATATAAAATTTTCTGCTTATAGGATTGGCAAAGCAGAGAACAGAGAAAATCAAGGATTCATGATACAAATGTTATTTCTACCCTGGAGTTAAGAAGGCCCAAGATAACTGTTGTCAAGTACAAAATGTCACAATAATCTAGAAATAACAACGTGGATGAGAATCTGTTGGAAACTTAGAAAAGACAGATTATTAAACTCAAAAATGTCAAAAATGGTAGCAATGAAAGGGGTTTTCTGTAGCCATATCCTTATACAAAGCAATCCATCAGGAGAAAGATACCTATATATTGATCAAAGGGGGGGGGAAAGTGTATTTTTTAAAGCACTTCTCCCTTTAGAAAAGCACCAGCAAAGCCCCATTAATCTCAGAGAGAAAAAGACAAGCAGAACAAGTTTCAAGATTCATATTATGGGTTTTGCCTAGTGTCTGTCAGCTCAGCTTGGAGTTCGGTGGCAGAATGCTTAGCTCCCTCCCAGGGGCAGCTAATCTTTGCCTGGAAACAGGGCAGGAACTGGGATGTAGGTGCAAATGTTTCCTCCCATTTCCTAGCAGCTGATATTTTTTCTTTATATCAAAACAAAAGCCTTAGCTGGCTTGGCTCAGTGGATAGTGTGTAGACCTGCGGACTGATGGGTCGCAGGTTCAATTTTGGTCAAGGGCATATGCTTGGGTTGCGGGCTTGGTCCCCAGTAGGGGGCGTGCAGGAGGCAGCCAACCAATGATTCTTATCGTTGATGTTTCCACCTCTCTCTCCCTCTCCTTTCCTCTCTGAAATCAATATATATATATTGATCTGTGATCTGAGCAGTTTTCTGCCTCTCCCTCACTAGCAGCCAATGAACAGCCTGCACTCATGGAGCCCAGAGCACAAACGCACGTGCCCTTAACCTTCAAACCTGGGCAGGCCCACGTGTCCTCTCTTTTGCCTCCTGTTCTTTCCCGTGGACTTTCAGTAAAGGCCAATGGAAAAGGGTGGGTAAAGGGTTGTGTATTCTGGGTCTTAGATTCCTAGGAATTCTAAACAGTTCCACAGCCCACAGGTAGCTTAATTAATTGGTTAAAACTAGTTTCCCTCTGATCCAATTTTATGGCTTTTTCTCTTTCCTTTCATATTCTGCCAAAGTTGAAACAGGTCACCTATCCTGGCTTTCCTCAACATGTCTTGCCACCCATCAGAGTCTGTTTACCTCATTTCCCTGTGACTCTAGCTAGCTCTCCGATGAAGCAAAAATGTGATTTTTCAAACTGCAAATTTTTTCTTACTGTTAAATTGGAAAGATGGTCTCTAGCAAGATTTCTACCTCTTAAGCAGAAGCAGACTGATTGCTGACAAGTATTAATTTTCTCCTCTCTTCTCAGTCACAAAGTGAAGGCAATACCAGTGTCTGTGGTAGGTGTCAAGATGGAAGTAATCAAGCAAAATCCTTGGGGCAAAGAATAGGGAGCGAGGAATGGATCCTGAGAGCAACTGATGAAGCCAAGACGTGACAGTGTGTTCAGATGCCGACTCAGGGCTGTTGTCAGAGGAGCCGCTCAGTAGGGCTGGTGTTAGTGTAGGAATCAAAGTTCACAAGTTAGTGTTAGCACTCAGAATAATTCTCCTGGTGCATTATTATTATCATGGGATTCACCTGGGAGAGCTGTGATTCCCTTCTTAGGCAGTCAATGAGCCCATGTGGAGGCAGACGAGAAATGAAAATCCTACTGAATAGTAATATTTTACTTGTATTCTGATCTTTGGCATCTGCAACTGACACATATGGCTCAAAACTAATATTCATAGATTGTTATGTCATCAGGATGCAATATGAGTAAGAAAGCCAGTGATCAAAATCTTCACTTATAGGTACTGAACACTCAAAATTTTGCTTGTGCATTCAGGTATGTAGGTGTGTTATGGCTGTTTTTTTTTCTTTCAGGTAATTTCAATCAATCCATTTTAAAATATGCCTTTTTGGCATTTATTACCCATTTGTAAAGATTTACTTTAATTATTTAAATATGTAATTATTTTGGAAATTTCTTAGTAAAAATTAGGAACTTTCTATACCACCACAATTTATACACTCTCCGCATGCTGAATATTTATATACTTTTTCAAATTTGGCTATTTTGTAGGACATGTGTAATTTTTCATTTGAGTTTAAAAGCAGATGTATGCTTCTGTTATTGGGAAACTTACAGGTATGTTTGGTACAATTTGAGTATGTGAATATATGTTTCAGGTGTAAAATGTGTGAAATCTAAATATAATTACTGGCTGGGTTTTTCTTAATTTTATATGTAAAATTTTTCTTATCTTGTAAAATATTAACTTATCACCAATTAGCCAAGAAAAACTTAATTTTTTATAGTTTATTATAAAAAACAATAAGGATGTGTGTGTGTGTGTGTGTGTGTATTCTCTGTTAATCAGGATTCCATGAGAGAAAATAGAAATAATGGCATTCATTTTAATGGAGAGAATTTAATACAATAACAGGTTAAATAGAGAAATAAAAAGTGAAAAAGGAAACTGAAAGAATGAGGGGGCTGACCAGTAGATGCTGAGCGATGGATGAATGGATTACTGTGACACGTTTGCC
>NW_006287917.1:404135-406148 GCF_000327345.1 Myotis davidii | reverse complement strand
ACAGGTTAAATAGAGAAATAAAAAGTGAAAAAGTAAACTGAAAGAATGAGGGGGCTGACCAGTAGACGCTGATCGATGGATGAATGGATTACTGTGACACGTTTGCTGTGAAAGAGAGGGCTAAGGGACTGCCTGGCTAAAGGAACCAGACAGCCTCAATTGCCTGCCTTGTTAGGCTTTCATTGTAGCAGCAGTTTGAGATAAAGTTTATCTTTTAAATACAATCAGTAGGGTAAGTTATATTGGGAGGACACGTGTTTGTAGTGTCCTTGAAGCAAGGACACCCAAAGATTAAGCATAAGAATTCCAGGAAACACCTGGGGGTCTGCACATGCACAGACTTGTTTGGAAAGGTCAAGGAATAATTAGGGGCGCTGCCTTTGGCACCCCCCTAAGTTGGAATTCTGATAAACAGGGTGTACAATCAGTAGGGTAAGTTATATTGGGAGGACACGTGTTTGTAGTGTCCTTGAAGCAAGGACACCCAAAGATTAAGCATAAGAATTCCAGGAAACACCTGGGGGTCTGCACATGCACAGACTTGTTTGGAAAGGTCAAGGAATAATTAGGGGCGCTGCCTTTGGCACTCCCCTAAGTTGGAATTCTGATAAACAGGGTGGATGACCTTCCCCCACTTCCCTTTTCTCAGAATGTCCTCCTTACAAACTTTCCAACCAAGTCTCATGCTTACCCACAAAAGAACAAAGACATATGAGCTGGAGGTAACAGTGCCATCCTTAGGGCTAGAGAATGATTATAGGTACTGGAATCTAGTGGCTTTTGGAGGACCCTCCCAGAACTGGACTCAGATTTCTGATGAGGAGACATTGTTCAGTTACTGTTGGTATCTCATGGCACTACTTAGTATTAAAAGAGGAGGCTCATGGAGCAGAAATTCAAACCTCTGAGTAGGGCTCCAGTGAGCTGGCATTGATACTGCAGGAATTTAGCAATTTCTTATAGAATTAGATCTTGGACTCATATTGAAACTTCTTAAAGGGAATGATGCTGATTCTGGGAATGCTGATAAAAAAAAAAAAAGCTGAAAGTTGGACTCTAGGAGTCTTCTTAGGATAAAGAGCAGGTGGTGAAATAAACAAGAGGAAAGATGTTCTTCATTTTTCTCATCTATTGCCAGTGTCTGTCAGGGACCCAGCTAGCAAAGGAGTCTTAGCCCCAGTATCACAATGTGAGGTAGAGTGCAGAGTCTTTGGGGCTGAAAAAATACACTGGCTAATAACTAGCAGAGTCCACCCTCTGGCCATTTAGAATCAATACACACATAACTTCCTACACGTGGTTAAATTTCCTATTAAACCAATGCCATGCTTACACTTTTCTTCCCTTTACAAAGATTCTCACATTCTATCACCAAAAAGCAATAACTAAAGCCCCCAAAGCCATTATATCTATAATTGTACAGTTTCTATAATTGTACATCATACATATGTTTTTTATGCATCCTAATTTCTGATTAATCCTCACAGCATCCCTCTCTGAGAGATGTTACAAAATTCACCAGAATATCACAGTCCATATTGGATATTATGTATAAAAAACAAAATTGTAAAATTAAGTATTATTGATTATTCTTACATGAAAGAACAAAAAGAAAGGAGACAAGGAAAAAAGTTAACATACCAAAATACGTCTATATACATACCCAGACACAGATTAGGTAGTGTGTAAAATTACACTTAGAATAGACAGGGAAGAACATAAGTGTGGCTGCTGCAGACCTCATTTCCATAACAGGTTATAATGCCCTGCTTGTTATTTATTATGTTTTCTCCTAGCCACACCATGTTCTGTTTGCCCTCAGCCAGTGTCTCTGCTAGCCAAGCTCCTTTACCAAGTAAATGGTCCTAACTTCGATGCCTAGAGGATCTGATTTCTAAGCTATTTTGCTTTTTTTGGTTACTATATATAGTCTTCCATTAAATTTTACTGTTTAACACAGAAATGCTAAAACTCCCCAGAGGACGCTCTGAATTTCCTACTTAACTTCCCTAG
>NW_006287917.1:399504-403696 GCF_000327345.1 Myotis davidii | reverse complement strand
CCCTACACTACTGTGTAGCAACACTCCAAATACACCTTGATAGTCAGGATCAATCACTTCACCCAGTGTAGTATCCCTCTTTCTTATACACATGTTCAGTGGTATGCAGTACCTAAAATGTCCTTCAGTTGATCTTCAAATTCAATGTAATATTACTATGTATCCTTGTAGAAGCAGCCCTAGTTGAAAAACAATACATAAAAAGCAGACAATTTCAAAGTTTGAATGACTGGGAAAAAATTTGTATGTGGGTTATAAGATGTAGTTGTGAAAGGAACCATTCCCATTTCTCCTCTTATTTCTAGCACCTTCAGAGAATGCACATGGGAGAATACTTGTCAGTAATTCAAAGCATATACTGCCTTTGTAGCATATACTGCCTTTCTCAGACATGACTCAACTCTTCAGGATGTTTTCGCCCAACCAGTAGCCTAGCTGAATCTTGAATGGCCAATCCATTCTGTTACTAGGCCAGTTGCTTTTAGGTAATGTACTGCATGGTAAAGCTAAATTCCATATGAAATAGAACAGTGCTGCAATGCTTTTGCTGTGGAATGAGTTCTGCAGTTAGCAGCAAAATTGAGTAGAATTTGTGATAATAAAGAAACATTCCATGGGTCCATGGTGATGCTGGCAGAAGCCTATCTACAGAGGAAGCAAATCCAATTGCAGATATTCATCTATCCTGGTGAAAGCAATTACTGTGTGCTTTCTGATGATAGGAGTCCAATGCAATCAATGCATCAGGTGAGTGAATTATTCCCTGCTCCCAAGGAACAGTGTGTCATCAGAGCCTCACAGTTGGTCCCTAGTATTAGCATATTTGGCACTGCAGAATGGTTGTAGCTAGGCCAGCCTTTGTGAGAAGGAGAGCTATATTGCTGAGCCTATGCCTAGCCCCCTCTGTCACCATGGCTACTTTTTACCTGAGTTTATTGAGAAAACACTGTTGCAACTTGAGAAAGAGGATGAATGAAATCAACAGAACTTATCAACTTGTCCACCTTATTATTTATAACTAGAGGCCTTATTATTTATAACGAAATTTGTGCACGGAGGAGGGGGCCATCCCTCAGTCTGGCCTGCACCCACTTGCAATCCGGGACCCCTCAGGGGATGTCCAACTGCTGGTTTAGGCCCAATGAGGGATCAGGTCTAAACCAACAGTCGGACATCTGTCTCACAATCCGGGACCACTGGCTCCTAACTGTTCGCCTGTCTGACTGCCTGATTGCCCCTAACCACTCACCTGCCTGCCTGATTGCCCCTAACCACTCTGCCTGCCTGCCTGATTATCCCTAACCACCTCTGCCTCAGCCCCCGCCATCGCAACTTCTTCTGGAATGACATCTGGAAGGTCGTTCAGTTATTGGGTCTAATTAGCATACTTTGCTTTTATTATTATAGAAGGGAAGGTGCATTTGGACCTGTAAGATAATAGCTTCATAACTATATGTTATAAATATAAACTTTTATTATTCTATAACATGTATTTTCTCCTCAAATATAAATTCCCTTAGATATCCCTCTCTTGAGAATTCTTTCTATGGAGAAAGGCAAGTAAAATATTTTTCAACGTTTCTTTCACTCTCTCAAGACTGACAGAGCCCCAGTATTTTGGTATATCATATTTAATTATGAAGTTCCTTCCTATTTGCATACAGGTCTCTAAATGCAGAGAAAGGCGGTGAAGATCCCTTGAGGAGAGAATGAAAAGTAGACACCCTAACTGGAGTCACTGAAAGTTGAAGGCAAAGTACACTCACCTATCCCCCAGCTGGGGAGAATCCTAAATGGAATCATGGGGGATGTGCTGCTATTCCAGGGGACCATTGTGCAAACTGTTCTCTCTTCCTTGAAATTCTCTACAAGGTTGTCTGTCCCTCTCTCTCCATCCACCAACAGAGCCTCTAGCAACTCTTCAAGCCCCAGCCCAAACAGTACTTCTTTTTCCTTCCCATCAGTCAGAGCTGATCACATCCTTCTCTTTATTGTCTGTTACTTATCTTCACTGTAGTGCCTACTAAAACTGCTTGTTCATGTATCTGTATTCCCTTCCAGACTGGGTGCTTTTCAGTGCAGGAACACTATTTCTAAGGTCTCTAGGTGTAAGACTCATGGCAGCCACTCAGAGATATTTGCTGGATTTTGTGTGGGGAATTGGAGTTTGGGGATTACCAAACACTGCCCCGATTTCAGATAGAAAATGTGCTAAATTCAAGGCTTCTGTTCTATGCAAAGGATGTCCAGGTACCACACACTATTAGCAGCTGGGCTCAAGGAAAAAAACTGCAAGGATGGTTGCCATGTCCATTCCAGCCCTCAGCATTCATTCCCTGTTTTCTGCCACTTGGTTATGGAGTAGAATGTGTCTCTGTAGTCCCTGTTTCTCCTTGATGTGTTTCTCATGTCATGAATTTCACTACAATCACTTGGGAAAATAGGAAAGAAGTGATGACAACCTGGGACATTTACAGGAATCCCAGAGTTCTCACTGTCATAGACCCTTCAAGTTTAGTTTACATTGACTCTCCCTGAGACGGTCTGCGCTTGCTCCTTGGATTGTCTATACTCTGTTATTCATTGTTTGCTTCATGGGCTTCACTAGTTTCTCGCCTTTCTAGACATTATTTCTTAGCAGAGAACATACGGATGCTTTCCTTTGCATCAGTTCCCTCCCCATGGTGGAGGGAGATACAGTACAAACAGAATAAACAAGTTCTTTTCCTCAAGTGGCAGTTTATATTTTTGACTACAGAATGGGTGACACTCAGATCACTGACCTCGGTGAGAAATACATTTATGTGTCAAATGTTCACAACTGGCATAGAAGGTTAGAGGAACAGAAAGGGAAAAAGACTTGGAAATCTTGATAGATGAAGATTTGGCTGCAAAAAAATAAAATAAAATAAAAGGTAGGTAGGTGGGTATATAGCTACTATTTTAGAGAAAAACAGACAGGAGAAAATTTTTTTCAGGCCTTGATCTATCTTTTCGTGGGTGCCTTCCTTCCAGTAGTCTGAATCATTTGCTGTGATTAGGCTGTCAGGTTGTCAGTCTAGATGGGTCTGCTTTCTGAAAGTTGTTTTGTATGATCTTCCTTGTTTTTTTAGGCAAGACTTGAACACATTATATTTTTTCTCATCTACATTTCCAATGATACTAGTATTAATTCTCCATAAATCACTTGTGTACTTGTGTTCCTTCAGTTTCTATAATTGTACATCATACATATCCCTGGGTATCATGGATGCTCGCTGTTCATTAAAAAGAAGCATTTGAGCTCATGCTGAATTTTCCTTCTGCCAGATGGCACCCCTGGTGTTCAAACATTTGTGACCTTCTTTGCTTTCTTGTTTTATTTACAGATATTGCCTTTGATTTCTTACATTTTTAGGATAGGCCCTAGGTACTTAGCTACCACTGTGTTGGTCCCTTGCTTCCCAGGTCTCCAATACAAACTCCATTCTGAA
Source organism: Myotis davidii (assembly GCF_000327345.1). Taxonomy (NCBI): domain Eukaryota; kingdom Metazoa; phylum Chordata; class Mammalia; order Chiroptera; family Vespertilionidae; genus Myotis; species Myotis davidii. The sequence continues at coordinate 400,223 of NW_006287917.1, read as the reverse complement.
CAACACTTCCCTATAAATATTTCTATGCACAACTTTTTTTTCATGTCATTAACTTTCTCAAATGGCAACAGTGACTCTCATTACATATGGAGTAATTCCAAATGCCTTGGGCTGACACCCATGTATTTTTGTTATTTTGTTCCTGTCTGCTCACATTTCTCTATATAATTAAATGAACGGAGCAAAGTTATTTAAACTCCCGCTTTTTATTTGTTTGCTTGTTTTTTTATGTGTCTTAATGTGAATACTATTGCCAGGCGATATTTCACTAAAGCTAAGAACATGTACTGCAACTAAACGGCCTAGTTTTGAATCCCGATTCTGCTACTTGCCACTTCCTAGCTGTGTAACCAAGGGCAAGTTTATTATCCTCTTTTTCTTGGGTTTTCCCATCTGTAAAATATGGATAACAAGAATAAAACATAGCTCATACGATTGTTTTGATGAGATGAGAAATACTTAGAATAGTACCTAATATATAGTTGGTATGTTAACTCTCACTACTGCTACTAATAACTCTGGCAGTATTGTTGGAAAAAGAGTATGAAGAGTACCTATTAAATGGAAATTACTACTAAAGTCAACTAGCTCTTTTTATATTATTTTATGAGAGCCTCAAAAGCATTTTTTTCCAAATATATTTTTATTGATTTTATTTTTATTGAGAGAGAGAGAGAGAGAGATAGCAATGAGAGAGAGAGAATCATTAATCGGCTGCC
>NW_006287917.1:399136-399487 GCF_000327345.1 Myotis davidii | reverse complement strand
ATAATATAATATAATATAATATATACCCACTATATTTCTAAAATTCAAATCCAATTATGGTCACTCTTTATCTAAAGTAACTACTTAGGTGGCAAATTAATTCTTAGGATCAAGTCCAAACTACCTATCCCAGTTGGTATACAGAAGGTCTTTCACAGTATGACCCTTCTCACCTATTCAGTCTCACTTCCTATAGATCCTGCACTTCTTATATTTCATTCTGACCCACCAAAACCACTTTCATTTTTCAACGGCATCAGTGTCCAGGCTCCCTGTGGGTCCGTGTTTTAAATGTCATGCTTCCCCATAATCTATCTACTCACCATGTTCAAATGCATCCCTGCTGTGAAG
>NW_006287917.1:395067-399079 GCF_000327345.1 Myotis davidii | reverse complement strand
ATTTTATGAGAGCCTCAAAAGCATTTTTTTCAAATATATTTTTATTGATTTTTATTTTTATTGAGAGAGAGAGAGAGAGAGATAGCAATGAGAGAGAGAGAATCATTAATCGGCTGCCTCCTGCATACCGCACACTGGGGATCGAGCCCACAACCCATGCATGTGCCCTGACTGGGAATCGAACTGTGACCTCCTGGTTCATAGGTTGATGTTCAACCACTGAGCCACAGCAGCCAGGTACTCAGAAGTATTTTCTAATGAAAAACAGAAACTAATGAAAGGTTCATGTTAAATGAAGAGAAATTTTGAAAGGAAGTGCGCAGCCTAATCTTCTTAAGTAATAGTTGTCTGCTTATAAAGAAGTTCCCTTAGTTACTTTTAGTCTAATGATACATTGTGATCTCCAATAGATGAAACTAATACATTTTGATCAATTACTATTTAATGTAGATCCTCAGTAAATTGAAAAATGTCATGCTTCCCCATAATCTATCTACTCACCATGTTTAAATGCATCCCTGCTGTGAAGCTTCCCTTCACTTTGACCACTAGCTGTTCCTGCTGTAATTCCATAGGTTTTATACACATGCCTCCAGGAGTGTCCTTTACATCACTTTGAAATGTATGTATCTCTTCATCACATCATAGGGTGAGACCCATGAGGACAGGGATCCATGCTTCCCCATCCTTGGAGCCTGATATGTAGTGAATACAAGAGAGACTATATAATGAATAACTAAATGGGCAATTTAGTGACAGGGGACAGGTAAGCTGCACTATCGTCATGTCATAGGTAAGAGCACAGAGGACTTGAAGTTCAATCAGTAGTATCTATGGAGAACTGAATGAATAGTAGGTTCCCTACATACATTCAGCTTCCTCTGGAAGGGATGGCCCTTTGTGATACCTTTTCACTGATGCATTCTTACTTGCTATGTTCTTGTGAGTGCAGCCTGGCTCATTTGATTTGAGTGCAATTTCTGCTTAATGCAGTGGTTCTCAATCAAGGTTGCCCATTATCATCACATGGGAAGTACCATGGCTTGTTTTTAATGAGCTCACAAAACAGTTCATAGCAGGGTGCCTTGGTACTTAACAACACCCCTAAGTGTTGATGGGAAAAGGAAAAGGAACCCTCTAAAATGGCCTTTTTTCCTTAGACTTGTACTTCTTTGGTTCTTTTTGGTTCATTATCACTGACATTTTGGTTGTTTCTCTAAATTCCCTCAAGTTTCATCATTAGCTTAAGTGATTTTAATCTGGTTTTCACTCCTTTCCCTATTCCCTAAGGACTAGTTTGCCCTTTCTACAAGTAAGCAATGAAGTTTTCAAGTATACATTTGAAATTATACTCAATTGAGGTTGCGCCCGGCTGAGTTTCTTAGCTGTATAATAGGCTTTTCATTTACAACTAGTCAGCCCTGACAATCTATGCTCTTAAAGTGTCCATTTCTTTTAAAGGTGTTGTTTTCCATTTAAAACTTCCTAATACTTCTTAAATGAGTTCTAGCATTAGCCCAGAGCATGAACAAAAGGACCTACTGGCACATTGTTATTTCAAACTCAGAGGGAGGCTCTAAATATTTCCAGTATTCACAGCACAGCAGGTCATGAATCTATTCAATGGTTGCTCTTTCGGCCTCCAAATTCAGCTGTTGGTTCATTTAATTATACACTCATTTAAAATGGTTACTTCACTCCTTGCTTAAAATCCCCTACTGGCTCTTCATAGATTTCTGGCTAATATTCAGACTTTTTCAAACTCAGAGGGAGGCTCTAAATATTTCCAGTATTCACAGCACAGCAGGTCATGAATCTATTCAATGGTTGCTCTTTCGGCCTCCAAATTCAGCTGTTGGTTCATTTAATTATACACTCATTTAAAATGGTTACTTCACTCCTTGCTTAAAATCCCCCACTGGCTCTTCATAGATTTCTGGCTAATATTCTGGCTACCTTTCGTCATGTGTAGAAAGGCCCTACACTACCTTGGTTTAGCCACATGTACCCACATACATCCTTACTTGTAGCCCTTCTGAACTACTTGCAAGGCCCTGTTGAAAACCTCTTTATGCTTGTGCTTTAGTCTTCCTACGCTGCCTTTCCCCTTCTATTTCTGTACCCAGACTTCTGCTACTGTTTTTCCAAACTAAGGTTCCAGTGTCTTCTAAGATGGGGCACCTCCTTGACAGCACCTGTACTGGTTAATATTATGTGTCAATGTGTCTAGGCATGACACCCAGCCATTTGGTCAAACATTATTGTGTTTCTCCCCCCCCCCCACTCTCTCTCTCAACAACTCTGATTAATACACCACCCATTCCCCACTCAGACGCTATCTAGTCTTTCTCTGCTCCTCTTTTTCTGCCTATTTGTTTATTTTGTTTCCACTCTCTCTTTAGCTGTATTTGCTAGGCTAGTGCACACCCTTTTTTGATCTTTTTGTATTGTATTCATCTCTGTTCCCTGAGTATAAACTGTAAGACCTGTGAGTCCTTAGAGCAAAGGAACATTTTTTGGTAATTACTGTGTAATCAACGCACAAAGAGCTTGCATTTCAAGATGAAGGTCAAGCACAGCCCCTTCCAAGTTGCCTTTGAGAGATATAATCTGCACATCAGTCCTTGATAGAAACACATGCATTCTCACAACTGCAGAACACACGTTTCCATCACCCTACGTAAACACAGAGAAGGCAAGTGCATTTCCTATAATTAGCAACAGACCACTCAATTCCAGTCTTGGTTGTGTTACTACCTGTGATGTTTAGATTAGAATTATTTACTCTGTAAAATGAGGGGTTTGGGAGGAAAGAAAACATAAATTATTACCTTTCAGGAACTAGGCCAAGCACTTTATGAATATTCTTTCATTTTATCCTTAAGCATTATTCTACTTTTCACTTTATTTCATTTTGGTTCTCATAACTATGTTAAAATAGATAGTTCCATCCCCATTCTACAAGAGTAGATTTCTTTAAATTGAGAGGATTTGAAGGAGTTCTCTAAGTTTAAATGAAGTTATTTATTGTCATTTATTCATTAAGGTTTGGTTCAACAGATAAATGTTTCAAAACTAGGGCCATAGGGATAAAACAAATAATGGAAAAGAAGTGAAAAGATAGGAATCCACTCAGTATGTTTTGAGTAACTAGAATTTTGCCTGGATTTCTGGAGGCATCCCTAGGTGTAGTTTTCAAAGACAATGTGATTATCACTTCATCTGCCCTGGTTTTTCAGAAAGATGACATCTGAGAAAAATAACCCCATACTCTCTTATCTTTTTATTGTCTCCCTACACTCATAGCTTCCCTTATTTACCACAGGCTGATAGGTTCTCCATTTATATTTCCAGAGTAAATCTCGCTCTGAAATCCAGACCCAAACATCCAGCTTCTCACCTGACATCACCACTGGAATGTTCCAAAAGTATTTTCAAGCACAGCCCATCAACACTCAGGATGTTAACATCCCTTCCTCATGCCACACTTCTCCAGCAATCTACATGTTGTGAAATAAAAATATTGTTTCTCACAGCATAAGCCAGAAAACATGGAGTCTTCTGGTACATCTCCTCCCGCAGCTGTACTGCTTGGATAGTCACGCATCATCTCTTGGCCTAAACATAGCGTTCTCACTGGTTTCCTCATTCCATGCACATCAACTATTAGTGCCCATCAGACCCGTCTCCACAACGCAAACTGTGTAATCTTTTAAAAATGATGATCTGTGCCTCAGTTGGTTTGGCTCAGTGGATAGAGAGTCGGCCTGTGGACAGAAGGGCCCCGGGTTTGATTCTGGTCAAGGGCACATGCCTGAGTTGCAGGTTCAATCCCCAGTGGGGGGGTGTGCAGGAGGCAGCCAATCAATGATTCTCTTTCATCATTTATGTTTCTATCTCTCTCCCTCCCCCTTCCTCTCTGAAATTAATAAAAAAAATTAAAAAAATAAAATGATCACTTATGTATTCACATGTTAAAGTAATTTAAATACTTAAAATTTTAATATTCATT
>NW_006287917.1:379781-394950 GCF_000327345.1 Myotis davidii | reverse complement strand
AAGGGTGGGTGGGTGGGTGTGTGGGTGTGTCTAGCAGCAACCGTGCAATCTGTAACTCTGGAATGCAGTGAAAGCTGTCATTTGACGGTTCTCTGCATTTGGCTTACTTCGTTAAAACAAATTAATTGAAAGTATAAGAAAAACAAATTTCGCAATGTAAATACATCAGATCTCAGAGTTTTAAATGTCATTACCAAAAAATTTAATTTTTCTACGTTTCTTCTCCACTTACAACATCAATAGCCAAAGGGAGCCCTAGCCGGTTCGGCTCAGTGGATCCAGGTTGGCTCAATGGACTGAAGGGTCCCGGGTTCGAGTCCGGTCAAGGGCATGGCCTGAGTTGCAGGTTCAATCCCCAGTGGGGGGGTGTGCAGGAGGCAGCCAATCAATGATTCTCTTTCATCATTGATGTTTCTACCTCCTGCTCCCTTTCTCTCTGAAATCAATAAAAATATATTTTAAAAAATTATGATCTGTTTATGTTAATACCCACCACCCCAGATACAAACAGTGGCTTCCTAGTACTCTTAGGAAAAACTACAAATATTTCTCATGTGGCATCCATTCCCTTTCATGATTCAGGTCCTATTATTCTCTGTAGCCTCATTTAGAATGATTCTCTCCTCACTCTCCATCGACATAATGGTCATTTTTTAGTTTCTTGAACTTATTTTGTACCTCTCATCAAAAACCCTTTGCAAAATATATCCTAGTCTTCTGGAACACCTCTACCATTTCTCTAAATACTCATTCTTCAAATCTTGATTTAAGATACCTTCAAACTTTCCCAGAGTCTGGAGACTAAATGAGGTCTCCCTAGTTTAAATGAATCTTTGGTAAGAGGATATTCACACCCTCCCCCCCAAAAGGCAGTGTGATTATCTAAGTTAAACATTAGTATTCCAAAGCGAGGCATTTTAGACATGGTTCAATGAAATTAACCGATGATGAGAACCACCAATGGAGAATTTAATCAAGATTAATACCTTCATTTTAAAAGGTTGATAAGGTGGGTGAGCACATTAATGATTTCATCCATTAAACCTTTTGGTGCTAAGAATTGATGTCCTTGTCTTATCTAGGTAAGGAATTTTTTATTTCTGGGCAGAAGCAAGATTTATAAATTGAACTATAGTAGTCATTTTTCTCAATTGACAAAAGGCACAATTTTTGCCTTGAGCCTTTGTCTATTAACTCATTGTATATTGGGCTATTCCTAAATCAGTCAGTTTAATAGGGGTAGGGGAAAGATTAATGATCAGAGAACCTCCTTCCCATTAAAAATAGATTTATTACCAATTGAATACCAGTAAACATTGATTAAACACGATTTAGTACAAATAAAATGCCTTGTAAAACATTATCTACAGTATAATTATTTTTGTTAAAATATATGTGTTATATATACATAGTTTTAAAACTAGATATAACAAAATATGGAGCAATTAAATGTAATTTTTTGTTGTTCTCTTTTTTGCTTGTTTATATTTTTTGAACTGTATATAGGGTGGGGAAAAATAGGTTTACAGCTATTCATATGAAAAATAATACAATACTGAATAAATAATAATATAAGACTAACCTCTGTGTTTCGTATACTCACAACTATAAACCTACTTTTGCTCAACCCTGTATAATGAATAAATAGTGCTTTTGAATAGAACACTATAGAAGTTAAAACAAAAAGACTAATTCATATCATTTTAGGAACTGAACAGAATTGGGGGTTTATTTGTTAAGCCCCCAAATATGTGTGCCTCCATTTCCTCAAATTACTGGAGGAAATGGAGGCACACATAGAACAACTAATCTTCTTGAATCCTCTCCTTTCACATTTCTGCCTAGCAAAATAATAACCATTCTTAAACATCCAGCTCACATATACATGGCTTCAGCACCTCTGTTACAGCATGTCTCATGTCTCTCACCAACTGGAAAGTTCTCCAGGGTAACATTAGTAATGAGGAGGAGAAAGAAGGGGGCTGGGATGATGACAGTTTCTGCCCACCATTTGTCAAGCACTCAGTCATGTATCCTAGGTTATTTTAATGAATCCTCACAATACCTTCATGTCATAAATATTATTCTCATTTGGAAGATGCAGAAAAGGAAAGTCAAACAGATTAAGAAATTTTACAAATGTCCCCTTGTCACAAACAACAAAACTCAGGTTTTTACAGTTTCATGTTTCTCCAAAACTTGACCTACAGTAGGTACGCAGTCAACATATTTAATAATTGAGCAATTGAGAGAGCAATTGATATTTTCAGTGTCTATCTGTGGCCTGCTGATACCTCAGTTAATTCACAATTAGAAATCAGCTTTGACCAGAGCTAGCATGTGAAGTCCGGATTCCCTACGCAAATATAAGTGTTTCCATCGCAGAAAAATGATCACCACTCTTGCTGTGTGGCCTCCTTCTTCTCTTCTTTATTGTCTTTCAAACTGTTCAGAATGTGTGCGGGGGTGTTTTTAACTTTTTTTAATTCCTGTTTCAAAGCATCACCTTCTTAAAAGACTTCACCCTGTGACCATATCCTAGCCTCTTACCTCCTACTTTAGACTAAGTAAAAATAGCTTTACTTATTTTTCACTCTCATAAAAACTATCACATTGAATAATCCCTTTGGAAACAGACAGGACAAATATTATTACTTTGATTTTAAGGATGAGAAGGTTAAGTCTCCATGAGTTTCAGCGATTTGCTTTAAGTCATACAGTTCTTAAACCACAGAGCTAGAACTCCTGGGAGTTCCCTGACTCCAGATCTAGTGTTCTTCCTTCCGTGTTACATAGCCTGATAATCCAAAGGCATTCTCCTTGTCACACTACTAATGACCCACTGTAAATTCTGCGAGAGCTTTAGCTTCTACTTCATTCTTACTGGACCTCTGTGGTCTCTTAATATTTTAGCTATTGCTCCAGAGTTTAATTGAATGCAAGAGAAACTAACTTCCCTGATTTAAATAGGAAAATAATTTGCTGAGAGGATAATGGATAGGTCAGGAAATCATGGAGAAACAGGTTCAAAACCAGGTGGGAATCAGGGAGTTAGGGCAGCAGCCAAGTCATTTGCCAAAATGATGCTATAGAACACAGGGTACCCCTGGACAGTAAGTACTTTCCTGGTGCCTTTGGCCTCGCTGATCCTAAAAACTGGATGTTGTTATTGCAATTGCCACTGACCACTACTCAACTCGTTTTCAATAGTCCTTGCTTCTTTGTGTCAGTATGTGTCGTTTCAAAGTCTTGGGAGGGTATGCCTTATTGGCTGAATATTAATCATTGGTCAAACTCTAGCTTAGGAGGAGTTGGGAAACCAAGTAAGTATTTTTAGCCTCTCGTGGGAGGTGAGCTTTTTCTCCTCCAAGATTCATTCAGCATATACATCACCAAGCGTAACAAGAAGGTTGAAATAATTAAAGTTCCCAACCATGACCAAAAAAATGACCAATAATTAATAATTCCATTATGAATTTCAATTTAGTTTTGTACGTTCTTTCTTTGGGCTAACGTTCTTTGACACGGGAACATATTTAATTTATAACTATGACTCAATTGTCACTCAACCAATAATTACCCTTGTTCTGCAGCATTCTGAAGGATCTAAACCTATCATGTAAGTTTCATTTATCTTCTAAAAAAATTCCTGTTTCAAAGTTTTCTCTAATATTTCTTTCAAACGAATGAGTTTCATCAGGGCCTGACAGCATGAACTGGTGCTTTACAGAATACTTGCAAAAAATGAAAAATATATTTGGCATCTTTCCATGTCTTGGGATTTTAAGATATGTCTTGTTATTTTACTTTAAGAAATCCAAATATTTCCTTTATAAATGATATGTTTCTGAGTTTGAATAATCCTTTCCTCTGCAGTATATTTGAACAGTGGCTCCGAAGGTACCGTCCTCTTCAAGAAGTTTATCCAGCAACCAACGCACCCATTGGACATAACCGGGATTCCTACATGGTTCCTTTCATACCCCTCTACAGGAATGGTGATTTCTTTATTCCATCCAGAGACCTGGGCTATGACTATAGCTACCTACAAGAAACTGGTAAAGTTCAATTTCTTTCACATAAATTGCTGAATAAAGCGTGACCGATTTCTTCTGAGAGAATACAAAACCTATGTTTATACAACGTTATCACCAAATCCTTTAAATTGGGAAAGTGTATTACAGCCCCAAACTTATTACCAAGTTATTACTACATGAACCAAGTTGCAAGGGTTTTCCAACTCATATTCATTCTGCTTAATATACATTTCATACATGAAGGCCATGGGAAGAGACTAGACTTAAAATCAATGGGGAAAATGGGCTTGAAATATGACTATCTGCTGACTGTGGTGTGACTTCAAGTCCATGAATCTCAGTTTTTAACCTCAAATACTGGAATCAAATTATCTCATATAGATATTTTGATTAAGGAGCCTAGTGCATGTAGCTGTTTTGAAATCATCTTTGGGAACTCCCTGCTGGGTTACCAAGAAAAAATATGGACATTTTATTATTCAAACCCAAATAATAAGAACAACTTATGATAACTGCTATGCTATGACTAAGATAGAGATATAAAACTCTAGAATTGTAATTAGATCTGGGTTTTAAATACCCCTTTTTAGTAGATCTATATCAGTAACTTCTTGATAATGAACAGAGTAATGTCTCCCCTCACTCGAGAGCTTGCTACATGCAGATTCCATACATGCGTTATTAACCAACCTCATATTAGGTAAGACTCATTATCACTAGAAAGAGGTGAGAATACTAATATGAAGAGAATTTAAGTGACTTTCCCAATATTAAACACCGGTGTGTGGAGGAGTGTGCTATCAACACTGTACTACACAATGCTTCCACTCTAAGAAGGTCAACATCCAAAACCTGCAAAACAGCATGTGGTTTGTGGGTAAGAGGTATTCAACAGGCATTGACGTTTTATTATATTCAGTGATAATTTGTGAAAACAAATGGATAAATAAAATGAACAAATGAGTGACTTTTATCAACTCTTGTGCTGGACTTTAGTGACATAATGACTGACCTAGTTCCAGACCTCAAAGAGCTCTAAATTCAAAGTGAAAGTCAGACAACTGTGCAAGAAACCATGAAACGTAGGCTGTGTTAAGTGTAGTAAGAGAGTCATAGCCTTTACAGAGAAGAAAACAATGACTTCTGAGCAGTTCCATCTAGAAAGACAAGACAAGACCTTGAAAGAATAGCAGGAAGGTTGCAGATAAAAAGGGGCAGGGAATACCCTAAACTAAAAGGATAGCAGGAAAACTAAAGGTGGAAAGTGCTATCACATATATCAAGTGCTAAATTCCCTTATTAGAGTAGTATGAATTATGGGAAAGTACACAGAGGAGCTAAATTTAGCTATTCCACAGTAGCTAACACATAGTATTTTTTTATGTTCCGAGAACTCCTCTAGGAGGCTGTGTACATTATTTCCTTTAACATTCATAACTACCCTGCGAAGTAGGTACTGTTATTTCTTTTTCAAGGTAAGAAAACAGAGGCTTAAAGACTATAAACAACTTGTCCTAGTCCACCTAGTATGTGGCAGAGCAGAACCACAATGTAGGGTCAACGAGAGAATGTGCATTTTGTCCTTTTCCTCTCCGTTGGGGAACCACTAAACAGATGTGAGTTCAGCTGACCTATTTTGATTTATCTGAATGTCATAGCCAATGGAAGGCACACTGAGATGGCTGGCAGAGAAGATCAGATCTTTGAAAACCTTAGGAGAACAGGGGATTTTGCACACTGTGGAGGTGTGGCAAGGGGAGTGGGTCATAAAGAGGGGCAGTCTCGTGTAACGCTTTCCCTTTCTTGTGTGAATACCCATAGTACATAGTGAGGGCAGCATACTGATAATGGCTTTCCAAAGATTCATCACTTAGGGTTGTTATGATTTCCATTTTAGAACATGCCAGACGCTTTCATTGACTCATGTTTTTGAATATGCTCTTCTCTCTGGCTAAATCCTGATGCTATTTATTCATTTGTCAAACTCTCGGATATCAAATCATTTATACATATATGTAGCCATGTTTATCCATTCCTTTACTAGAGTTACATGGCTATTTTCCTGAGGATAAATCTTTCCCTTCTCCACCTCGGCTGGGAGCCTTACAAGATCAGGATTGATATCTTGAAAGCTTTTCCTAAGTACCAACTGGTATCTGGTATGGAGTGAAATCAATGAATTAGTTTGAGTTTAAGTGATATTTATCACATGGGGTGGTATCTCTTAACCAATACAAATAAAGCTTGTTAGAAAAATGTCATCCCTCTTAACACCCAGGTCATTTTTTTACATGTATTTTTACATGTGTCAAGTCTTCTATTACACTCGGGTTTTTTTCTAAGTGGTTTTATTGATTTATTTATCCTTTCTGCATACATATGTTTAATAACTACCTTGAACAAGATGTAGTCTAAGATACTGTGGATACAGTATCAAATAACACAGCCTCTATCTGTACAGAGCTTACATCCTCATGGGAGAGAAAGGCCTTAAACAACTACTCACCTAATGACTCAATTAGAGATGTCCCATTTCTAGAGATCAACAAAGCGACGTTTCAGAGGATATCAGTATGAGGAAGAATTAATTATTTGATAAAGGGCTCCTCTTGATTATGGATTTTGGCTATAATGTTAGAATACTGGAATCCTTAATAAACTGTAAACAGATCATGGTCAAATTAGAGTTTATAAAAGATCACTGTTCCTGCAGCATATAGAAAGGTTGTAGCAGTTGCAAAGCATATTTAGGGAGGCCAGTGAAAACACTATTATAAGTGTCTGCGGGAGAGATGAAGGCAGTTTGGCTTGCAGTGGGGGTGGTAGGAAAGGAGGCAGAAAGCACTAAAGAATTTGATATTATTTTGCAAAGAAAACTTACATAATTTGAGAAAAGGATTTTTATATGAGGTGAGAAAAGAAGAGATACTAGGGCTGCCTTTAAGCTTTCTGGGCTGTGAAAATAACGAATGGTGATGTAATTCTCTGAGACAGTAACAACAAGAGCAGGGCCAGACACAGAAGGAACCCCATAGTTGCTTTTGTTACGGAGTGAAAGGGAGTGATATGAGACAAAGGGAAAATAAGTTGCTATGTCATTTCTATTCTGTTTGGTAGGTGAGTAAATTGAGACCAGAAGGATAAAGTGACTGGTTTTAAGTCACAAAGCTAGTAAGTGGCAAATATGATATTCCAAACCAATTATCTCTCTATTACTCCATGGAGGAAAGGGTCCTCCTTTAACCCACACGTGTCATTCACACACATGTTCCACCTCATTGCTCCTTCCCTCGTGTCCAAATGGGTACCTTTTACTGAAAGGCAACCAAACCCATTGGAGGAGGAAAGGAAGAGGAGGCTCAAGTCACAGGAAGGGCTCAACAGTATTTATCATTTATTTCTAGTTAAATTCTTTTAAAATTAAAGGAAATCATATTTATTATGTAACCTCTATTTACTCTGCATTTTTTCAGATATCTTAAATGCACTATATATTAAAGTGATTAATAGCAACATATGCTAGGCCTTTGCAGTCCCATTTTCAAGATAATTTTAAAATATATTAAAAATTGATGAAAAAAGTTTTCACATTTTAAAATTTCTTTTTTTCTTGTACCTTTGTTTGCTTTCATTGTTTAGATATAAATTACTATAACTCCAACTTATACATCTTTTTTAATAACTTACCTCATGTGTGCCATTTGCAAGTGATCGTCCCTTCCTGATGAAAAGAAACACTAAATTTCCATATTGTTTGAATTATGCTTAATGAGTTCTAAGGCGTTTTAGAGGGATCTTAGTGACAGCGGGCAAACGGACAGTGCCCGGGCAGAAGGCAGCTAGCAGCAGTGGACAGGGCTTTAGCCCTATAGCCCCACTTACACCACAGGAGCTGCACTGTTACCTCCTGTGAATGAATACTGGGCTTTAATATACAATCAGTTTTTAATAAATTCCCCTGATTACAAGACAACATCCCTGTTTTAATTTTTCTGAGCCTTACTAAGTTTATGGTCAACAGTGAGACTCTCATTTTAAATTTTCCTTTGTGTTGCTAGCCAAATTTTTGTTTAGTCTATTAAACAAAAATCCCTTTTCTCCTTGGTTTGTGGGTCTCATTTCTATTTTATGTACGTCTTACATATAATTGTAACTCCAGAACATGTGAAGGTGCTTCTCTATCTTTATTGTAGGAGGCATGTAATTAACTTTTAAAATAATTAGAACTTTTTGAAATTCAAAAGGCAGAAACTCCATAGGAATCAACGCAGATGAAAAGGGAATCTACAGGTTTATAAAATTCAAGGAAAGGCAGAAATTGGGCTGACAGTGAGGGACAGGGAGAAGCAGGGAACTAAGCACCCTAAAGACGGCCTCTCTCATTCTCTGACTCTTGTTCTTCTCTGGCTCTGGTCTCTGCTTTGGGGAGTGTGCTGACTTCTTCCTGTCTTCCACATGCCGAGTCTGTGATCAGCTCCTGAGCCATGGACTCTCAGTCACAGCACAGTGAATCCTGAGTAATGATTATGATTGGCCCATCTTAAGTCAGTGGTCCACCGCATATGAACTGCCTATCGCGAAGGAAAGGGGTCATAAAGGAAAGTTATAGTTCCTGCATCAGCAAGGGTGGACAGGTAGGCACAGGGAGCAGATCTAGTTTCAAATATCCAAGGCTTAAGTAAGTTAATGTATTGCTCAAATAACAGTCTTGGTATGTTGTCCAGTTTCCACTTTATAATTTCAGGAACCAGAGCCACTCCTTTCTTATAGTTCCACAAGACCTAGGGTTTAACTTGGACCACGTGATCCATGATGGTTCGCTAAGACACTAACCACAATCCAGCTAAATAAGAAAAAATAAAGAGACATACCATTTCTTTTTAAGGATACTACCCAAAAGTTGCATATATTACTTTTGGTCAACACTTGAGTCACATAGCCATAATTTGCTGCAAGGTGAAGCCCAATGTGAACTCTTCTTTCCTTTGTATTACAAAATGGATGTAGAATATGTTAGATTATCTGATACATAGTGATGGGTACTTCAAAATCAAACAAAAGGATACCATAAATTATTACCTTCCAGGAATAATAATGTAAGAAAGGAAATGTAATCATAGCATAATACTTGGTTCAACTTATGAATAATATCTAAACTCTAAAACTAATAAAAATCATGATTTTGTTATATTGGCAAGATCAAAAAAAGAAGTTGTAAGAGAAGCATCGAACAGACCGACAAACATCAGAGGGAAGGCAGGGGAGGGTGGGAAGGGGGTCTAAGAGATCAATCAAAGGACTTGTATGCATGCATATAAGCCTAACCAATGGACACAGACAGTAGGGGGGTGAGGGCATGTGCTGGGGGGTGGGAGCGGGTGGGGAGAGGTCAATGGGGGAAAAGAAGGCATATGTAGATATGTCTTCACAATAAAGAATTTAAAACTTTTAAAAAAGTTGTAAGAGAACCAAACTCATTATTTACATTTGAGGAATTCCAGAGATAAACTTGATAATTAAGAGATAGCAATATTTGCCTGTTATTTAGAAATTGGGAGACAAATACTAGAATAGCTCAACGAGTTTGAGTAAACTGTCTCGGGGCCAGGCACTGTGTAATTTACAGATTATATATTATCTATATACTCTAAAACATTCCAACAAGGTGATATTATTGTTTTCCTATTTTTCTGATTAAGACACTAAGGCAGTGGTTCTCAACCTTCTGGCCCTTTAAATACAGTTCCTCAGGTTGTGAACCAACCATAAAATTATTCTCGTTGCTACTTCATAACTGTAATGTTGCTACTGTTATGAATAATAATGTAAATATCTGATATGCAGGATGGTCTTAGGCGACCCCTGTGAAAGAATTGTTCGACTGCCAAAGGGGTTGCGACCCACAGGTTGAGAACCGCTGCACTAAGGTATAGGAATATTAGGTATAACCTCCCTAAGCTCTTATAGCTGATAAGTAGCAGGGCTGACTTTCAAACTCAAACATCTGACTCCAAAGTATTATGCAAGGATGATGATGATGATGGTGGTGGTGGTGGTGGTGGTGGTGGTGATGGTGATGGTGGTGATGACCACAGCAATTGTAAAACATTGAATGCCTTTCTATTTCAGATCCAGACTTTTTTCAAGACTACATTAAGCCCTACTTAGAACAAGCAAGGCAGATCTGGCCATGGCTCACTGGGGCGGCTGTAATGGGGTCTGTCCTCACGGCTGTGCTGGGAGGGCTCATTGGCCTGTTGTGTCGTCATCATCGTCGAAAGAGAAAGCAGCTCTCTGAAGAACAGCAGCCACTCCTCCTGGAAAAGGAGGATTACCACAGCTTGTTGTACCAGAGCCATTTATAAAAGGCTTAGACACTAGAGTAGGGCCAGAAAGCCAGACCTCTCTCTGATTCAAATGCTGTTCAAGTCCCCAGGGCATGTCCCCACAGAAATCCCTGGTATTTGCCTGTGAAAACCATTATCAGAATTGTAATCTAATACAAAGTGAACCCCTCTTCTATCTCAGATAGAACACACCCGTGCTGGCCTTGCTGGTTTTTGTTCATCCTTTTGACAATTTCCCTCAAGCCCCATATTTTCAAGGAAAGAATGCTATTTGGTCTTTCATAACTGTTACTTGTATCTGGATAAACTTATAAAATGTGGGAATCCTTTTAATTCTTTCCTTCTCATTGTTTAATGGTGTTTCTCTTTTATTGTCTTTGGCTTTAATAAAATAGTAACAAATTTATACTGAGTTCCTTGAGCTTGAGAAAGGCATTTTTATTTTTCTCAGGAAGCATAATGTTTCCCTTACATTTTATAGTCCTGCTCCGAAATGTTTATAAACATTAAATATAAAACAACCTTCCTCTCTTTCCTGCCACAGTCCTGACTATACTTTTGAAGGTCACTGAAAACAAGGGCCTTGCCCTTCAACAGATCTGGCTATGTGCCTGTCTCAAAATGTGCTCGTTAAATATGTTGACGGTGTAGGAGGCAGTAGATAGGCATAAGCAGATTAGGAACAATAGGCCAGGTACACAAGGTCACCGGGGCAGACAGTCCTAGGTATCTGGCAACTAGCAAAATTGGAAAGATCAGACCTCTCCCCCAGGTGACCTTCCTCCCCTGGCATCATGCATCATGCAGTTCAGACCCCTGACCTCTCATCTCACTGGTCATGTGATTCAGACCCTTCCCTGACCTTTCCTCCCCTAGCATGTGGCTAATCATGTGATAGACCCATTAGAGGAGGAACAAGGAGTCCAAAGAATAGCCTCATAGGATTCCCATAAAAGCCCTTGGGAGATTACTCCCTTAAGCGCTAAATCCTCAGAACAATGAGGTTCTGATCTGCATCAAGTAATTTTAAGAACAAAGCCTCTAGTATGTTGACCACAGAGACAGAGTTTTAGACAAACTAGAGAGAACATACAGGCCTCAGTTGTGTTTTAGCTCCAGTTCCAAAAGAAGCAGCAAAACCAGAGGAAGTGACTCCATGGCTGACATCAGGGCCACATGCAAAGACTAATGACCCCTTACCCTAGTGCCAACCGATCAGTAGAGACCATGACCCTGAGAAAATACACCTGAAAAACTGATATTTCATTGAGATGCTCCTCTGGGACCTCCCTCAGATCCCCACCTTCAGAGAAAGGATAAAAACCCTTAGAGGAGGACCAGTGCTGGGTCTTGCTCTCTCCGGAGAACACCTATGCCTTTCCCGCTTCTTCCCAGCAAGTACCTTTACTCTCTTCCTCCAAAGCTCCAAGGGCCCTTCTTTTTCCTCTGTAACTTTTTTCATGAGCCCACACAGCCCAGCTGGCTCACTTCTTCCATGGCTCACTTCTTCTACCTCTATGACTTTCTAAATAAACTTTTGCTGGTATTTGAGTCTTGCCTCTGAATTCTTTCTTAGCCCAAACTCAAGGACCCAGGTTGTTGAACCAAGGTCTGGTGCCATTTCTTTGCTAACAACAATGACAATAATAATCCTATTAAGAGACCTTTTGTCTCTTAAGAAGAATTTTATTTAATTAGAGAATGTATAAAATGCTACAAAACATTTCAAGGTTGAGAACAATTATGTGAATATCAGTCTATCTTCAATTTTAGTTAAATAACATTCCTATTTTTCTTAGCTATTAAGACCCTACATTAAAATGTCTAGATAATCCTGCTATCTGAATTCAACTGGGTCCAGATGAATTTCTAGAAATACTCCAATTTATGTGAGAGCCTGGGAGAGGAGGGGATGAGAGTGGACCAGAAAAGTTTTATGGGGTAAAAAG
Source organism: Myotis davidii (assembly GCF_000327345.1). NCBI lineage: Eukaryota > Metazoa > Chordata > Mammalia > Chiroptera > Vespertilionidae > Myotis > Myotis davidii. The sequence continues at coordinate 382,617 of NW_006287917.1, read as the reverse complement.
GAGGACCTATGTAATACTTTAAACAATAAAGATATTTTTAAAAAATAAAAGAACCAATAGATAGAAGTTATAAGTATCCAATAAAAGAAAAAAACTATTCAATACTCAGAGCTTTCAAAACAAAATCAACATTCTTGGAAAATAGTAAGTAGTTGCCACTGTAAGTTTTCACATATAGTGTGGATGGCTACTTCAACATGAATTCTATAAAGAGATGTTAAGTACTAAGTCTATAGTAATGCTTACTTATTTGTTTTTAAAATTAATAACTTATTATCTTCAGTTCCCTTCTACCTAGTTTGTATTTGTCTGCTCAGCATTTTATTTTTTTCTTTCAGTTTGACTACTTAATTTTCAGCGTCATCTTTGAATAATGTCTTTCCACTCTGTATTCCATGCTTTAAAGACAGAATGATCCAATCCAGGCTCCCAGAAACCTGTGTTGGTCTGGCACCTGAACCTCTGCATCTATGGGAGCATATTTAAGAGAACACACTTGTGTGGTACCGTTCACCTAAACTTTTCTACAATCCCTGTAAAGTCTGAATTTTAGTGTTCAGATTATTTATAAATGCATTTAAAAAGGAATTGACTGAAAAAAATGAGCTCTTGAAAATTCCTTTATCTAGAAAAGACTGATCTAAATCAAGATCATGTAATTTTAAATGGTTACATTTCATTTAGTCCCAGTTTGAATTCAAAGGAAAGTAGACATCATCCTATTATACACATACTAGAGGCTTGGTGCATGAATTCGTGCATTGGTGGGGTCTGGCTGGCCTATCCTGATCGGGCCCATTGGCCAGGCCTGCCAGGGGGAGGGGCTGCAGGTGGTTGGGCAGCTGGCCCTGCCCCCAATCAGAGTGGAGGGGGCTGATCAGGAGCAGGGCCAGCTTGGGGGAGGGGCCGTAGGCGGTTGGCCTGCTGACCCCACCCCCCTGGTTAAATTCCCAGTCAAGGGGACAATTTGCATATTAGGCTTTTATTATACAGGATGATTTTGGCTAATTTTCATCTAGAATACATAAAAATGTAAAAATATTGCTGAGGTGATATCACTGGCTCTTAGAAATTACTAATAGTTAATAAATTCAGTTATAGAGCAGTATTCCTCTCCTAACTCTCATTAGTTGTCAGACTTACCATTGGCAATCTTGTTTAACTTCTGATGCCTATTGGAGAACAGTCAGATAAGGAATGAGGAGCAACATATTTATTAACTCAGTGGGATCTGTGGGACCGGGGCAAATACTGGGAAGTCTATTCTCAACTTGGTGCATAACCAGAAAAAAAAATTTAAAAAAAAAATAAATTATCCAGGGCATCTGAGGAGTGGATTCAATTTAAAGAGAAATTGGAAAAACATAAAAACCAGTAACAATGAGTGGGAAAGGAAATCTGGCTAATGGTCTGCAGAAGACGCTAGAGAAGCAGTAACCATGAATGTGGTTGCCTTCAGCCTGATCTCAGAACACAAGTACTTAGCTGGGTTTGATCTGAGTGAAATTTTAGTCCAGGGGGTGTTTTTACAAAGTATCTTGAATATAATCCACTCAAGGAATTTTTATGATCACTGACAGGAATCTGTATAAAGTCATTCTTTTCTCTGTCACGGGGCAATTCCCTCCTTTATCACTGCACTTCAACAGAGAATACTGTTTTGTTTCTACAGAGGAAGGGCAGGGGAACCTTTTTTCTGCCAAAGGCCATTTGGATAGCTATATTATTACTAGAGGCCCTCTGCACGATATTCATGCACTGGGGAGTGTGGGGTTCCCTCAGCCCGACCTGCACCCTCTCCAATCTGGGAGCCCTCAGGGTAGCCCTCTCCAATCCGGGAGTTTCTGTCTGTCTTTGCAATCATATGAGCGAATTGTCTGAGACCCCGACTTACTTTGATTTATTGCTCACAGAATAATAGAGGCTTTTTTTTTTCTTTGCTTCATTGGTGGAGATTTCCTGGAAGTTTTAGGATATCTTCCCTTTAATTTTTCCTAGACACTCTTGATTTTACTTATGTCTCTCACCTTTGCTTTCCCTCCATCCCCCCGGAACAGTTACTTGTTCCAGGTTCACTTTGCTCTAGTGTCTAGGTACAGTGGTTCTCAACCTTCTGGCCCTTTAAATACATTTCCTCATGTTGTGACCCAACCATAAAATTATTTTTGTTGCTACTTTATAACTATAATGTTGCTACTATTATGAATCGTAATGTAATCGTAATGTGCAGGATCGCCCTAGGCGACCCCTGTGAAAGGGTCGTTCGACCGCCAAAGGGGTCTTGAGAACTGCTTCTCTAATGTCTAGGAGATCCGTCTGCCACCAGAACTATGATTCCCAGCATTCCTGGTGCTCCCTGCACTCTGGGCTTCCACTTCCAGACCTGGGGCTGCCACCAGAACTACTATTCCCAGAATTCCTGGTGCTGCCCGTGCTCTTGGTTTTCCCTTCCTGCTCTGTCTCCATCCCATGGCCTCCCACTCTGCCAAGTCCTCCAAGCCGCCAGCTCTCCCTCTCTGCTCTCCATCTGGCAGCTTGAGGAGCCAAGTTCCCCAAGCTGCTCCATTCTCTGCCGGCTCTCCACTCTGCTCTTCACCCTGCAGCTTAGGGGGAATGACCGAGGGAGCCACATTTCCCCCAAGCCACCAGCTCTCCCACTCTTCTCTCCACCCAGTGCCTGTGTATGCAAATTAATCCACCACCTTTGTTGGGTTAATTTGCATACTTACTCCTGATTGGCTGGTGAGCATAGCAGATAGACAGTCAATTTACACATTTCTCTTTTATTATATAGGACTAGAGGCCCAGTGCACAAAAATTTGTGCACTCGGGGTGG
>NW_006287917.1:368691-379177 GCF_000327345.1 Myotis davidii | reverse complement strand
CCAACCGCTCCTTTTTTTCTTTTTCTTTTTCTTTTTTTTAATTCTGGGCCAGCTTTAGCTCTGAGGCTCCAGCTCTTAGGCCTCCGCTTCTGAAAGTAGGTAATCGAAACAATGTATCACTCTAGCTCTGACTCCAGCTCTGAGATCCCTGCTCGGCTCGCTGAAAGCAGGTTTCTGGAGTTTCTTTTAGCTTCTATATGTTACTATGTTTCAAACTGCCCACTCAGAGGCCTGCAGCGGCAGGTGGTGAATGTTGGAGTCCTCTGTCATTGAGGCAAGCAAGCCTCATGTTAGTTTCAAGCTGCCTGGCTGCCGGCCGCCATCTTGGCTGACAGTTAATTTGCATTTGCCCTGATTAGCCAGTGGGAAGGGTAGTGGTTGTATGCCAATTACCATGTTTCTCTTTTATTAGATAGGATTCTCGGGCCATAAGAAATTATCAACTTCAAAATTAGTCTGCTTTGGTCAAACATTTAATTAATTCACCCCTAATGCCTTGGCAGGACCAGACCAAATGATTTCAGGGACTGGACATTCCCACCCTGGCTATAGATGCTCAAGGTAACAGGTGTAGCAGCAATCTATAATAATTAGACCAGAGAGCCAAATGACCTTCTGGATGTCCTTCCAGACGACCTTTCGGATGAAGCCAGGGCTGCGAGGGCCAAGGCAAGCCACCCGTGGATGTGAGGGCCAAACCCCTTGCATGAATTTCATGCATCAGGCCTCTAGTATTTGTTATAAAAGCACCACCACGTTTGATACCTTGGCTTCCTCAAGGAGGTACCAAAATTACATGACTGATATTTCAAGAGACCTGAAAGTTTTATTTAATTCTAATTAACATTATATTCTGTGGCATTGTTTTATAATATGGCTTTTATAAACTGATCCATTTTCGACTCTGCCCTTTTTCATATTATAAGTCACATTCTGTCATAGAGAAAGAAATAAGCAGCTGCCACTTTTTTGTTCCTCATTCTATATTTTAGATAAAAAAAGGATTTTTGTACCCAACCTTTCCAACACGTCAAATATATAATTCTCCATCTGTAAAAATAAATATGTGATGGATACAAGTCATTTCAGCCACTGTCTCTAGCAGGCTGACAAGTGGCATTGATTGTGCATGCTTTAAAATAGCCTTTTCCTTGTTTATATGGGCTTTGATTTGTAGCAACCCTTTCCTTTGTCACCATAAAAGGACCTCATTGGGGCCACCTATTGTGAGCCTGTGCTATTTTGGAGGATATATCAGGAGAACAAAGTTCCACTCCCCTTCTGATTAACCTTCTGAAAGTTGCTGAAATGCAAGTAAAAATTGCTTTTTGCTTATTTGTTTGTTTTAATTTTATGTTGCTTATTTTTAAAAGCCTTTGCTAGTTTGTACAAAATAAAGAAGATAAAATTGCCCCTGGCATCCACTGGAGACCTTAAGGCAGCGGTTCTCAACCCTCTGGCCCTTTAAATACAGTTCCTCATGTTGTAACCCAACCATAAAATTATTTTGTTGCTACTTCATAACTGTAATGTTGCTACTGTTATGAATCATATTGTAAATATCTGATATGCAGGATGGTCTTAGGCAACCCCTGTGAAAGGGTCATTAGACCGCCAAAGGGGTCGCGGTTTGTCCCTCGTTCTTGAACAGTTTTCCTGGAAAAAGGAGGATTTTTTTTTTTTTTTGATTTTTTACAGAGAGGAAGAGAGAGAGACAGAGAGCCAGAAACATCGATGAGAGAGAAACATCGACTAGCCGCCTCCTGCACATCCCCCACTGGGGATGTGCCCGCAACCCAGGTACATGCCCTTGTCTGGAATCGACCCTGGGTCCCTTCAGTCCATGGGCTGACACTCTAACCCAGTGGTTCTCAGCCTTCTGGCCCTTTAAATACAGTTCCTCATGTTGTAACCCAACCATAAAATTATTTTGTTGCTACTTCATAACTGTAATGTTGCTACTGTTATGAATCATAACGTAAATATCTGATATGCAGGATGGTCTTATGCGACCCCTGTGAAAGGGTCGTTCGACCGCCAAAGGGGTCGCGACCCACAGGTTGAGAACTGCTGCCTTGAGGACTTCCAAATCATTAAACTATAACTTTTAAATAGGAATAGTTTAGAATCTTCTTTTAAATAAAAGCTTTATTAAAACTCTATATAGTCCATGTTTACCTAATTGTTTTGTTCCTTGCTTTCTTAATGGTAATATAAGAAGTTATTCATATGACTTCATGTCGATCTACCAATTCTTGTAGGTTTCACAATCATAATCATACAGTTTTCTAATTCTGCATTTAAAAATAAATAACAAAGATGTTACAAGACAGTGACTGGTTATGATGCGCCAAGAACTGTACTAAGTGCTTTATGTACATGTGCACTTATTTAATCTTCATATTATTGATATGAAAATAAGTATTTTTTTTGTGTATTCATATGAGGAGCCTGTGGCTTCCATAGGAGATGTACTTTACCCAGGCTTACCTGTCTGTTCAGTAGTTTAGGTAATTGAGGTGGGATTTGAATCCAGTGTCTCTTAGATGATTCATAATTATAAATTTCATTGTTGTTTATATTCAATTATGTTGATGTGTCATAACTTACCAGGTTCTTGCTACTAGATAGTTAGGCTTTACCCAGCTTTTAAATTATGTTTAGTGTTATAAGGAATACCTTGGTACATTTGGCATCTGATTTCTCCTAAATTATTTTCCAGTGGTATGCTCTCTGAGTCAAAGCATATAAATAATTTTATGGTTTTTCTAATGACTTGCCACAGTGCTTTTGAAAAGGGTTGGGTGGATTTAAAAATGCAAAGAAAATTCTAAACATAAGAGATCAAAAGGAATAAAGAAGAAAACGAAAAGGTGAAGGAAGACTTGCAATTCTCTTTGAGAGGAGCTGAAGACCCTAATTGGAGCTTGAAATAGTGCTTTCTCCCTCTCATAAAATATATAGTTTTCAAATTAAAACCTTTATTTGCTGGATACTTTTCCCCTCACTAAAATTAGAAGGAAATTCAGACTCAGCCATCCTAGAGAGATAGGGAATAACACGAATATAAATTGGTCCCAAAAGAAGATATTTTCAGAAATGTGTAGACCTTCGCTAGGTAAAGAGGCATGTGCGCCTCAAGAATAAAGCAGAAATAAAAACAGCAAAACCAGAAATCCACCCGAGGAAGAATAGGCGCAGGGCATCAAAACTGGGAATCAAAGCAGGTCGGGTTCAGCTGATGGGATGCACAGAGACCAGGTGACAGGGGTCTGGAAGGCGGGGAGGCCCTGAAAACACAGCCCGAGGCCAGTTTGAACACCTTGTTTGTACCGCTTTTTGAACAAAAACTGCCCTCTGCTTGGGATCTGGGCAGTCTTCCTTATCAGATCATGTCACTTTTAAACACTCTTGCCAGGGTAATTGTAAAGAACGGATGTGTTTGTGTCCGTGTGCATGTGTTTGGAAAGAAAGCACATTTTCCCACCTTTCTCCAATACCAAAAGGAACTTCGTTGCTGATTGTATCATTGCTACTGAAGTAAATTACCACAAACACAGTGGCATAAACGACACGGATTTACCTTGTAATTCAATAAACCAGGAGCCCCATATGGGTCCCACTGGGCTAAAATCCCGGGGGCATTAGGTGTGGTTTTGGGGGAGACGCTAGGGGAGAATTAATTTCCTTACCTCTTCTAGCTCCTAGGGACATTCAGTAGGTCCTCCAACAACAGTTTCATTCCATCTCGTTTCATTACAATGATGGTGAGGAAAAAGACCGACTCCCAGCCCCAGCCGGGTCACTGCCTCTATGGAGTTTGCATGTTCGTTCTCCGGGTGTCTGCGGGGGTGTCCTCCCACACCCCCAAGATGCGCCCAGGGGGTGAACCAGCGCGTCCACACTGTCCGGGTCCGAGCGAGCGTGGCCCACGGGAGTGCGCCCTGAGATGGAAGGCGTCTGTCCATGGCGAGCTCCCGCCTTGCACGCTGAACTGCTGGGAGAGGCTGGGCGGCCCACGTGACCCGGAACTGAGCCAAGCTGATTGGAAAAGAATTATCTTGTTTTTATAAACCTTTCTTAAATGTATGTGCAGCTCACACTTATTTTAATGTCTAATGTTAGAAGTGTTTTTAGGTCTTTATTTAAAAATTTGGTGACGTTTTCGTAACCAGAAATAGGCCATAGCAACATCACTCTTGTTTATAGTAATTAGCCCAGGGTTCAATTGGTTTCATGCACCAAGTTTCTCTTAAAGTCGCAGATTAGAAGAATCTCTGGAAGATGTTAAGTGAGGACTTACAGTGCATTCCTTGTCTTGTGGCCTCTCTCCATCTTCAAAGCCAGGAATGTTGTATTGCTCTCCTCATTCTTTTGTAGTCACATCTCTCTGTGACTGACTACAGGCAGGGAGATTATCTGCTTTCACACACTCATGTTTCAACCTACCTGGTGCTCCTGCAGGCTCCATCTCAAAGTCCTTACCTTGAACCATATCTGAAAAGCTCCTTTGCCATGTAAGGACATATAGTTATAGGTTCTGAGGATTAAGACAGGTACATTTTTGGGATGGGTGTACGGAGAGCGTATTCTGCCTGTAATACTGACTTAAAAACTAACCAGGAAAATTAGCCAGGTGATAAGGTACTCTTAATGGGAGGTTAGCACAGCACAGGCTGTGGTATTAAGAACATTAAAGATGTACAAAAAACCTTCAACATATGGGGGATCTGAAGTCAGACTTGATGAATTTGATTTCTGGCTCAATCTCTCATTAACTGTATGACCCTGTCTGAATTATTTTACCTCTCTGTTTCTCAGTTTTCTCATTTTTAAAATGTAAATAAAAATAGCACTTTGCTCAACATATTCTAAAGAATAAATGCAAAGCATTTACAATAGTGCATAGTAAGTCCTCGGTAACTGTGAGTTAATAACTTTTCATAGAGCAGATTAAGTTACCATAAGTTAACTGTGTTTTAAAAAAAAGAGAGATGAAAATATAACCTTATATTCTGTGTATGCTAAATCATTTTGCATTATGTTGAATATTAATATAATACTAGAGGCCTGGTGCACAGATTCATGTACCGGTGGGGTCCCTTGGCCTGGCCTGCAGGGATCAGGCTGAAACCAGCTCTCTGACATCCCCCGAGGGGTCCTAGATGGCGAGAGGGCACAGGCCAGGCCGAGGGACCCCACCAGTGCAGGATTGGGGCCGGGGAGGGACTGCAGGAGGGCTCCAGGGTGTGTCCAGCCTGTCTCATCCAGTCCTGATCAGCCTGACCCCAGCAGCAAGCTAACCTATCGGGTCAGAACATCTGCCTCCTGGTGGTCAGTGCGTGTCATAGCAACTGGTCGAATGGTTGAAGGAAGGGTCAGACACTTAGCATATTAGGCTTTTATTAGATAGGATAACTATGTTCCCAGTTCATGTCAAATAAGGAGCCACTCTGTGTTCTTGTTTCAATTCTGACACTGTCATCAAGTATCCTTTTCATGGTCTGATAGTGCCACATTTTTTGCTTGTTTGTGCTTTTTGCTGGTGATTTCACAGTTTAAACTGGCCCCCAAGTGCAACAAGGCTGTGGTTTGCCTTATGAAGAGCATACATGTGTTGGAGGAGGTTCTATAACAGGTGATCTGAGGCACATAAGAATCTAATTGAGAGCAATGGCTCAGTATTTACTAATTCAGTGTGTGGCATCTTTATAGAACAAAACTATGAGGGAGAGAGAGAGAGAGAGGGAGGGGGAGAGAGAGAGAGAGAGAGAGAGAGAGAGAGAGAGAGAGAGAGAGAATATCACTTCTTATGTTCATAAAATCTACCTATAAGCCTACCATAAAGACACTTGGTTCTGCAGTGTGTGCTTTGATGAATAGCTACAGTGATCATGACTGTACACATACATTGACCTGTGGCTGGGCAGGGCCAGTGCCTGGATGATGTCCCTAAACTCTGAGACAAAGGAAAATCCAAACCAAAGATAGTAAGAGCTGAATGGGAAACAGACAGAAGCAAAGCCTGGGTTAATCCAAAGACCCAAATAAATAGGCCGTGCTAAGTGTAGCATAGGACCTGGGGGTTCTCAGGTCTATAGCTGGGCTTGAAAAAACAGGAAGAACAAACAAAAAGCATGCCTGAGCGGCCTGACAAAGGTCCCAGGTTAAAGCGTTTACTAATCACAGTATGCCTTCAGAGAATGGCCGCGCGCCCTGCTGCCTGCTGATCCAATTTGGAGCAGAGCAGCCTTCTATTGCTTTCCTCTGCTTTGGGAGACCAAAATTTGTTGTTTTCCCTTCCTCCTAAGTATCCCATTAGAGCAGTGGCTCTCAACCTTGGCTGCACATTAGAATCACCTGGGAATCTTCTTAAAATCCTGATTTCTGGGCCTCATCCTCCAGAAATTCTGTTTCTTTGTTATGGGGTGGGGCCACAACATTAGTAACAAAGACACAATTTCCAGAGGATGAGGCCCAGAAATCAGGATTTTAAAAAGATCCCCAGGTGATTCTACTGTGCAGCCAATTTAATTTCAGAAATCACCTTGTCAAAATGCATGCAAGGTTTGAAAAATCTGCCATAATTAACAGTCGCTTTAAGTCAAGAAGTACTTGTCACAATACCTTGGGTCTGTATTTGAAATGCAAAAACAAGTTTTGGGTGTTTTTTGAAAAACTATTTTATTATGTATCTGTTTGTTTTTTCAACATCATTTTTTTAAATCATCACCTAAGGGTATTTTTCCATTGATTTTTAGAGAGAATAGAAGAGAAAGGGGAAGACAGAAATATCGATGTGAGAGAAACATTGACTGGTTGCCTCCTGCACTCTCCCTGGAGCCTGCAATGGAGGCATGTGCCGTTGACCGGAACCAAACCTGGGACCCTTCAGTCCGCAGGCCGACTCTCTATCCACTGAGCCAAACTGGCCAGGGCTTGGGTGTTTGTTCACATCTCCCAGTTGATGACACATTTACCAGCAAGCTGCAAAGAGGGCCTCTGCAACACAAGCCACTTAAAGAGATTTCTTGCAGGTTTCATTGCCCAATAAAATGTCTGATGAGAAACTTTTACTGTCATACATTTTCATATTTCTGAGCTGTGGAAAGCATTCCTGACAGCAGGGTAATCAATATGAATTACAGGAACTTTGAGTCTTCAGATTGATATATTGCCTTTGATTTGTGCAACCCCCCAAAACATTTTCCCAATTATCTTTTGTGTTCTTCCCACACTGGCTGTTGCTGCTGAGTATTTTTACAACACTAATGCTATTAAAGCATGCACTCAGGACCCCATTGTGACACAAAGCAAATAATGCATACAGGAAATAAATGCAAGCTCATAACTGTTAATATTGCCTTTCAAATGCATTTGAACTTGACCTGTGGAAATGTCCATTAGAGAACGCACAACAGCTTTGCAAACTACGGGAGGCAAGACACCATCTCAGGAAAGCAGATTCTTCGAAAATAAATCACTTGAAGGACTGCAGTGTGGTAGGAATTGATTGAGAGCAATGCAGAACCAGATAGTGAAGTAACCTGCTTAAACCCTATAAGCAAGTCACCACTTCTAAAAGCTCTATAAATTAAAGCACCGCGGCGTGATTTGACCTATGAATGATTTTTAGATTAGAGAAAACAATGAATAATAAGTTAATATAAAGAACATAGATTTAGAAACAATGCCACGATGTCTTTTACGCTAAAGGAAATACCTTTTCATCCTGCTGATGCAAGAAGGCTTTTCAATTGTGTATACCTTATTAGGTTTTTCTTAGGAACTAAAGGTGACCACAATCATTTATGCTGAAGCATTTGTATTCATCCTGTTCACTATCAAATTATAGGTTTACAGCCAACACAGAAACACAAAATGGAATGACCTTTGAGAAAATTCTGGTTTATATTTTTTCCTAAAATACTTGTATTGATTTCAGAGAGGAAGGGAAAGGGAGAGATGGAAACATCAATGAGAATTGGCTGCCTCCTGCACGCCCCCAATTGGAGAAAGAGCCCATAACTTGGGCGTGTGTCCTGACCTGGAAACGAACCCAGGACCTCTTGGTCCATGGGACAACGTTCACCCCATGGAGCCACACCAGCTGGGCTGGTCTATATTTTTCTAATGAGAAAATCATAGTTTTCAGATGGTACTGAAACACAGGTCTTAGGACAGAACATATGGCAAACTGCTCATATCCCGCCTATGAAATGTCAGATAAAACAGTTGCTCTACTATTATTCTTTACTTGTGTAATTCACAGATTTAATAAAAGGGAGATGGTGATATATTGAAAAAAAAACAGTAAACAAAATCCCTTAAGCAGGAATTACTACATGCATGTAAATATTTATAATATATTCAATGTTTAGGTAAAATTGAAACCTTTTAATGATCAAGTATAAAAACTCAACATTTGGACTTCATAATGAATATATTGTATTTTATTAATTTTCTGTGCATAAAATATGTATAATTGACATCATAAAACTGTATAAATATTTTGATGTTTTAATGGACACAATTATCAATTTTGAGAAGACCAAAAAGCAAACCAAAATACCAAATTCAGGGTATTAAATTAAAGATTAGAATTATTTAATTCCCAATAATAAGTACAGTTGAAAATTATAAGAGTGTTGACATGCTTGGAATTTAGACCACTTTCAAAATTTTTCAAAATAACATTTTTTAAAAAAATTACTTGTTAAATGTCTTCACATGAAAGTCTAGTGTAATCATTTAGTCTTTCATTAGGATCAAAACAAGAGTAATTCAAAAAACAAGCAAAACAACAACACACTCATTCCCCAAACTCTGGAGAAAATTCTTGATTAGTATGGCCAAAGGTGCACAATTAGTTTACAATAAAGGACATTTTAAAGTATATTTGTCTAACCTGTATTTGTTTAGCTTTTACACTGTGCTGTGAGCCAAAAAGAACGAAGGTTTTCTACAGAGAATGACTTACAACAATAAAATTACATTTAAAAATAAACATACTTTTCTAGTTCTTCACAAGTACTGAATCTGAGCGCTGGTTTCCTCTCCAGCACTGTATACACTCACAATTCCATTCAGCCAGACAGGAATCAACTGCACACCGGGGTGGCAGCGTGTTTCCCATTGTGATAGAGGACCACAGGTCTTCCCATTGCAAACCGGCCATGATTGAATGCTTATTATGAACGTTGAAAGTGTCATTTCACATTATTGCAGAATGTCTTTTTCATTCAGGCAATTTTTCTTCCAATCCACGGCAAACACACTTTCTCTCTCCTCTCTCTCTCTCTCTCTCTCTCTCTCTCTCTCTCTCTCTCTCCCTCCTTCCTTCCCTCCCTCTCTTGTTCTCCTACACACACATGTAATTTAAATATAAATATCTACAAAATAATGTGAGCTTGGATGAAAATACATAATGTAAAGTATCTTTGGAAACAGTAAGAAAAATATGAATTTCTTTTTTTTTCCATCTAGGAAAAAAAAAATAGCTTCCATGCAGTGCTTTTGTCTTTTCTATAATTATTTCTAGTTCTACAATATAGGCCTTAGACTTAACTCAGTAGGCTGTCTCATAAACAGCTGCTTTTTATTCCATTAAACTTTAAATAAGGGGGGTAAGTTATATTGCCTTCCAGCAATTCCTAGCTCAGTTCTCATAGATCAATACAGCAATCCCTAGCCACATTGGGCCTGACCAAAACCAGTGTAAGAGGGATTCAGAAGGCAGTTACACTGGACAGAACAGGCAACTTTGTTTAACAGAACCTCAGAACAGATCAGTGGTACTGATTTGTTTGTGGGCGCTTCTCTATTTGCCCAGAAAACAATGAACTATTAACTCAATCAGTTACAATGGACTGTGACTCATAAACACCTGTGTTTTTACTTTTACATAAATTTTACTTTTACGGTGTTTTCAAAAACCCACTTAAGATTTATTTTACCTGGGAAACTTTTCTTTCTTCATCACTCCTTTCCTCCTCTCCTCCACATTCTTGACCTACCACCTCCAGGTAAGTTAGGAAGAGCTTGATGGCATTTGCCTTTTTATGCACGTGGTCTAATGCTTTGCAGGGGTGAAGGTTGCAAGTCTGATCTCTAACCCGGGATCCTGTTCACGCCACACACTGGAGGCAGCTGGATAAAATGATGACCCTGGTAACCTGCCACCAACCATTCCCACATTTCAAAGTGATTTTTACTTCTCCCAACTCTGAATTTTAACCTAATTTTATGGAATAGAGAAGAAAATAAAGACACTTTCCCGCTCTGGCCATTTGGTAAGCAGATAACAGTCACCTTTAATAAATGTAATTACATCTGGTGGGCACCCAGGTATGTGGTTACAGATGCCACGCTCACTCAACAGCTGGTCTTTTCCTGAACCGGAGAGTCCCTGAGACTCTGGAGAATTAACCATGCATCATGTCAAAACACAGAGCAGGGAGTGCAACCCAGGTCACATTCCGATATA
>NW_006287917.1:366476-368631 GCF_000327345.1 Myotis davidii | reverse complement strand
ATATACGCGGCAAGGTATTTTACATTCCTTTAGGGCTCAGCTGGAGTTGAAAGCCTGGAAGATTTAACTGCTGTCTCCCTGGCCAATGTGTTGGCTGCCATATATTTTTTAGTAGGCAAGCCCGGCTTTCATTTGATGCATTGTGGAGGTCTCTCACCACTACAATAAAATATACAGCCATCCTAAATCGATAACGAGGCTCCCATGAATGTGCTGATACAGATGAACAGACACCCTGTTATGATACAACAGAGAGAATATCTGTTTCTCAGTGTCTGCATTATTAAGAAGGTTTCATCCCCTGGGTGGACGGAGAAGAGCTGAGAAAAGCCTGACCTTGCCATGACAGTGTTCACGGGTGGCGTGTGCAGCGGAATGGATGCACGGCAGCCTTCGCTCCTTTATTGCCACATCTATTAGAGCGGTTTTGTAGTGCTGCTTCTCATCGGAAGGTCGGGTTGCCTCTAGGTCAACCAGCAGCTCATCAAGGCTCAACTTCTCAAAGAAGATTGTAATTCTGATGAAAGCTTCCCCTGTAATTCTAGTGGCAAAGAAAACGGGAAAGGCTCTCTAAAAACAAACCAAGGGCCATGTTGTTTTACATTTCCCCAAACCAGAGGAATAGCCAGTCTTGTCACACATTTGAGCATCTATTAAATTATGAAAAGAAAAGCATTATCATGTTCTGATGTATGAAAATAATTTTTCTGTCTTTGAGTCCCCTTTCCCCTCCTAGTTTTGCCCCTATGAGGCATTTCTTATCTTTACCAGTTCTTAAGTTGTATTTTAACTCTTTGCATTAAGATTAGGAGTGATTTTGCTATAATGTGAAATTAACATAGAAATCTATGTTTAGATTCTATAAACAAAAATTAAAGTTTTGTATAGGGAAAAATAAAAATCTGTATGTTCACATTAAAAAAATTACTGGTCTCTATTCTAAAGCAACATTATTTAACTCTGATAAGTTCAACTCGTTTCACGTGGCCTTTTTCCTGTTCTCTCTTAATGGACCCTTTGCTAAGTATCAAAATTCTACTGCGTCTTTTCTTTGGAAAACTTCATCTAGCAAGCCTTGGAACTCTGTCTTCTGAGAATACCTCAGAACGGAATAAAGCTGCTGGGGTAATGGAGGGGAGATGTAGACAGAAGGAATCAGTGAATTCTCACTGTCCGGGGTGGTTGAAGTAAACGCAGATCTCATTATGCGTGGTATCATTTATTTCCTGTCTCACCAGTTTACAAAAATATAGTTCTTTTCTCCTGAATAAGAAGCATGATATGGTCCTGTGAGTAGAGAACAATAGCCATCTGTTTTAATAACAACAGTTCCCTAGGGGGTTAGAAAGTTGGTGAAGTTATGACTTTTGTCTATGAACCTAAATTTAAAAATGGCAATATTAACATTTCCTAGAAACTATATACTATTACAAATTTCCAACACAGAGTCCTGAAGAACAAAATCTTTTTAGCACAATTGTCCTGTTTTAAAACTAATATAGGAAAATAGATTTGAGTAGGCAAAGTACATGACTAATGAATTTAGAATCAGAAGATACATTGGGAAGAAGAGTGTGATTTTCTGCTATGAATCTGGAATTAACATTCACTACCTATTTTCCAGCTAGCACTAGAGTTTACAGGGAGATTCAGACTAACACTACTACCGGTGTCTTATCAGATGTGTATTTCCTGGGGCAGGGAAAAGAGCCTTTCAGGAGCAGAGAGTAAGAAAGCTGAGCTCCAGGTGACTTTGTGACAAACTCAGTGGATGACTTGAAGCAAGTTACCATCTTCCTTTGGGCCTTAGTTTCATCAACTACAAAATAACAGTCCTCCTCACTTCAGCATTTATGTTTCTATAATATAACTGGATATGCAAGTGTTCTAGATAGCATAAGAAAAGGGAACTGTGCCATGAGTAGCCATTGAAAATGTGTCTTACTGGCTTGTTAGAAAAATCACTGTTCAGCTGAGTTAATCGCCCTTAAGGAAAATAAAGTTTACCTGCTTTTTTTTTCTTTTCAATATAATGAACATCCTTTAGCATCAGCATCATCTATTGATGACAATGGTGGCCCATTTGTGTCTAGACAGCCTCTTTCACAATGCCTTATATTTTAAATCAATTACTTGCTTTGAATGCTCCAAGTAA
>NW_006287917.1:365974-366447 GCF_000327345.1 Myotis davidii | reverse complement strand
GGGGGCTATGGGGGCTTTAAAAAACATGAGTATATGGAGTAAATCAATTCAGACTATGCTTTGTCTACATGGCTTTTATTTCTTTGTTTTAAGAGCTTGTACAATCAGTCACCCAACTAGCATTTAAAGTCATGGTATGAAAAAACTATCACTTCACATTTAACCTGAAATTTAAAAAAACAAAAACAAAAAACTAAGGCCCAAATTTATGTGTGTGTGTGTGTGTGTGTATGAATTTATTTTTATTTTTATTATTATTCATATGAAAATCAAAGCCTTACCTTGCATAAAGCAAGAGAGACAAGAAGATTAAATAACAACGGAAGAGCCCAAAGATGTTACTCAGTGGTTGAGCATAGACCCAGGAACCAGGAGTCACAGTTCAATTCCATGGTCAGGGTGGGCTGGGAGCTCATCCCCAGTGTGTGTGTGTGTGTGTGTGTGTGTGTGTGTGGAGGGGCGGGAGGGAGCAG
>NW_006287917.1:365222-365954 GCF_000327345.1 Myotis davidii | reverse complement strand
CGGGGGAGGGAGCAGGGGGCGGTTATGCAGGAGGCAGCCAATCGATGATTCTCTCTCAGCATTGATGTTTCTATCTCTTTCTCCCTCTCTCTTTCTCTCTGAAATAAATAAAAACATATTTTAAAAAATTATATTGGACTCTCTGTCCAGAGTTAATTTCTTAGTATAGTCCATAAAAATTGATAGTTACTTCCAAAAAAAGAAATCAAAGAAAACATAGGTAGAGTTTTAAAATACCTATAATGATGATAATTTTGTTCAGAGTCTTTTAAACAGGGGTCCTGGCTTTTGGAGACTGTGGGCACCCATGATTGTCTGTATATTTTGTATGTATGTCAGAATATTTCTTTTCACTCAAGGCCTCAAAAAGATACATTATCTAAAAAAGATTAATTGACTACTGATCTAGTCCAAATGAAAAGTCCCAGAGTGAGAAGCGATTTGCCATTGTCACACCATTAGCCAGTGAAATTGCAAGTCCTAGAACACAAATCCCTATGACTGTTCATGCTGATTTGCACTGATATAAATGATGTTTCTAAAACTTGCATTATCTGGTGAAGAAACTCTGCCTCCTTTATTTGTTGGGAAGATAAAGTAAATTTATAGAGATTTTGAGGATACCATTTCAATTTTAACATTTAATGCCACTAAACTTACTGTTTTAAGACCTGTGTGACAATAATGAGCTAGAGAGAAAGGCTCCCTCAAAACAAAACATAAATAACTTCT
>NW_006287917.1:361753-365158 GCF_000327345.1 Myotis davidii | reverse complement strand
ACACAACATTTGAACATCACCTGGAATTTAAAATAGGCAAAAAGGCTCATCTAGAATAGCAGACCTACTCACTCCAAAAGATTACTTCTTCTTTTGAAAAATCTCCCACCTGTTTTAGTGAAATTAGGTGTATTAATTAATCACTTCAATAAATTATGTTCAGTAAAGAGTCATTATTGCACATCAAGCCTGTACTAAATTTCTTTTTACTGGTTCTTTCTGTTGTGTTTTTATGAAAATTATTTTTAACTTAGAAAGTGTTGCCAAGATGCAGTGTTTATTAACTATGTTTTCAGAGCTAAATCTGCAGGAACATTGCACATTTCCCATGTCTTTTTCTGACTCACCTTCCACAGAAGGGAGAAGAAAGAATTCCAAAGAGATGAAGAAACATCTGTAAGTAATGTGTTTATGGGAATTCAGTGCTGGATGGTTTAACATGCTTGTTTGTTATTGGTGAATCAGAGAAAAAAAAATGACAGTAGCATCTATCAACTTATATTATGCAAAATTTTAACGAAGGCAAGAGAAGTTATGCTGCTGATTTCAGCCATGTGCTATATTTGATAGCAACTGATAAAGGACGACAAAACAAAATCACTGAACTGTAAAAATGCCTTAATTCTTAAGGTAGTGAAGTGACTCTTCCTGTGAGCCAGTATAATGGCCAGAGAACATGAACTGAAAGGATTGCACAGAGTAAGCCTAACAATGACTTAAAACTCAATAATTCCCTATTGAGACCCAGAATACCAGGTGGTGCAGCAATAATATTGCTTGATTCTGAACTTGAATTTGAGTAACTAATGAAATATTTTATCTTGTGTAGGAAGTAAAATTCAGATTTCCTATTAGGGATGTGACTACACTTTCAATATCTTCAACATAACCAATGTGTGACAAAAGAGAGATCTTGTATCTATCTCAATGACCACTGACAGACATGATGCCCTTTGGTCTCAAAGTGCAAATAAACAAAGTACCTTAATAGGCTGAAGCCTGGTGGGTGTGGCTCAGCAGTTGAGCATCAACCCAGGAACCAAGAGGTCGCCAATTTGATTCCTGGTTTCTCTCATCAATGTTTCTATCTCTCTATCCCTCTTTCTCTAAAGATCAATAAAAATGTATTTTTAAAAAGAGATTGAAAACTAAGACAAACTATGCTGGGGGAAAAGTAAATAAAAATAATAGAGATCACAATGCTGAAAAGGGAAAAAAACTTATTAGATCTATATCCCTTTATAACTTATAGTAATAATATTTCCTCATTTCTATGCAACAGTGATTAATAAATTGAGGATAATATGGCTGATTAAATAATTATGCCTAATGCATGCCAAGGGAGGGAAGATTTCCCTAGACAGAGAGGGGAGGGATATAAAAATAGATACAACATCTGTAAAAGATTCATTCAGCATACAGTCTAAAGACATCAAGTAGAGTTATTAGCTCAGTAGTGAGGAAAATTAGATATTGACACAAAGTACCCGTATCAATCGTCTTATGCTAAATCTTCAAACATCTAATATATTTGCATGGAGCTTTCCTAAATCAAAGCCACTCTGTTATTCTTTGGTGAAAAATGTAATCTGAGTTTCAATGAATTTTTAAATTTTGTTCAATCTTCCATTTGTTCAACCAAAAACAATTTAAAGAGGACCAAGGCTATCAGCCTCACAGTGAGAAAGTGTAGCTCCTCACTAGGGAGCTCTTGAATCGGTCATAAAAATCAACAGTGGGCATCTGATAGTTTTAACTCCCTTGAAAAGTGAATCATCACATCAGATATTCTTCAGAGCCTCTTTGGTGTACTGTGACCTGTCATCTTGCCTCATTCTCTGCATTTCCATTTTAAATAATCATAAATAAGAAAGCCTTGCTACTCTTTGGCAGAGGATAGCTGTTTGAATTTCTAAGTGTTAGCAATTGCACTCATTCCTTCTTTAAATCCCAGGTTTTCAGCTGAAAGATTCTTTATTGTATTCAAATCTTGTCCCATACGAGTTGTTTCGGTTACTCAGTTTACGAAGAGTCTTAGAAATCGATCGGGGTCCACAGCAAAACACACCGACTGTTTTCCTGGGAAGGAAGAGGGAGAAAATGGAAAATCAGGTGGAAAATTTGGCAGAGCATAACAAGAAGTATGCTTTATGAGCATGTGCACGGTATTAACAAAGTTAATTTCCTGCTGCTTGGCCTACTAAAAACAATTTTTTTAGTTATTTCCAAATGTAGATGATCACCCGGAAGATATTTTATTTACCTCATGCGTTCCATACTAGAATTCAGGTTAAATTCAAAGAATGTAACTATGAGCACATATTTGCTTATTATTAGAGTGTGAGCAGTCTGCCTTAGCCTTTTCATTACACGCCACTGGTGAGGACAGAAACTATACCAACAGCAATAGTTGATGAATGTTCTTCCACACTAGATCATGTCGATGTTCTTTTATAGTTGTTTTATATATATTTTTCCTAAAGGTTCCATGAATTTGCATGGGCAGTGATGAATTTGAGAAGAGAAAGAAAACGCATGACCGATTTGAAAGGATAATTTTAAGTGACTGATTTATATCCACAGTGAAATAAAAATCATTAATCTGGATGCATTTTCTTTTTCATTTATGCACTGCAATAATTATAACAAATGCCAAGCAGCTTTTATTATTTGCTAACATAAAATTTTAGTAGATAAATTATACACATCCCTAATAAATAGTCTAAATAAATCCCAGAAAATGACAAATATTTCACAATAATCTTCTTCCATATTTGTTGACTTGCCGGAATTCTTCCTAGGACATGATTAACAATTCATATATCTTAGACAAATACAGTATGTCCTCACTGTCTGAAAATAATTGGTGCTGAAAAAAAAACAGTGAATTCATTTAAATGGGTACAAAAATTTATAACAAATACTGAAAAATGATTTCATTAAAAGTTCTCATCTTGAAAAATAAATCAAAGAACTATGAAAATTAAACTTTCCCTTGCAATTATGATTGAATAATAGGGACTAGATTTACCCTACAGGATTAAAAACCTAGGGGGAAAAAAGATATATGAAAAAAGTATTTGCAGAAACTGGACAATAGGTAGAAAAGAACAGTGAACCCCGAGAAAGAGAAAAAAGCAATGGGATCTAATAACTGTCTCTGCTTATTGTCTGGAGGCAAGCTACTGGCTGCAGCACTGATTAGTGGTCTCTCTGAGTTCAGGAGACAAACAACAACATTTGTGCAGGCCAAATTAGCTAGAATGTAGAGAAGAACATGGAAGGGAAGAGATATCTACAGAAAGAAGCTCTGGAGATCTATAGAGGATTATCTTTTAAGTGTTGGGTTCAATACTGATTTGCTCATGTCTGAGAAAAAGAAATCACATGTATCTCAGAAATGAA
>NW_006287917.1:355578-361740 GCF_000327345.1 Myotis davidii | reverse complement strand
GAACCCCGAGAAAGAGAAAAAAGCAATGGGATCCAATAACTGTCTCTGCTTATTGCCCGGAGGCAAGCTACTGGTCTCTCTGAGTTCAGGGGACAAACAACAACATTTGTGCAGGCCAAATTAGCTAGAATGTAGAGAAGAACATGGAAGGGAAGAGATATCTACAGAAAGAAGCTCTGGAGAAAAAAAGGTAGAGTGGATACTGGTAAAATCAGCCTTCGATTGCAGGCTGCTCTTGACCTATACTAACAAAGCTCAAAAGCAATCCTTGAAAAACTTAACCCAAGTAACAAAACATTCTGCCAAACACAAATCCAGCAATAGAGAAAAGAATAAATCAAAATTTGGCATTTGACATTTGAATTTCATAGTGTACAGCATTCAATCAAAAATTACAAGGAATGTATAGAGCAAGAAATTATGAACTATAACTAGGAGTGTTAGGGGCTGATTTGTGCCTCATCTCAATTCATATGTTGAATCTCTAACCCACAGTAACTTAGAATGTAGCTATATTTGGAGATAGGACCTTTATACATGTGACTAAGTTAAAATGAGGCTGTTAGAGTGGACCCTACCCAACTTGACTAGTGTCTTTATAAGAAGGGAAAATATGGATATACAAAGAGACCCGAGAGGGGCACATGCATAGAAAAATGTAAGAGGGTGGTCATCTCTAAGCCAAGGAGAGAGGTCTCGTAGGAAATCAACCCTGCTAGCATTTCGATCTTAGACTCCCAGCCCCAGAACTGTGAGGAGATAAATTTCTACTATTTAATCCATTTAGTCTTCAGGATATTGTTATGGAAACCCTAGCAAGCTAATACAAGGAGAAAGGTAGGTCAATAGAAAAATGCCCAGAATGGTAGAAATGATGGAATTATCAGACATGGTCATCGAAACAATGATGCGAATCATGCTTCATATGTTTAAAGACAAAAATCAACATGATGAGAAGAGAAATAGAAGGTTTTTTAAAGACCTACATGGAAACTGCAATGATTAAAAGCAATATTTAAAATGATACGTATACTATGGATTAACAGAAGACTAGGCACTGAAGAAGCAAACATATGTAAGCATGAAGACAGCACTAGAATCTATCAACATGGAAACATACAGAGAAAGAAATATTAAAAAAATGATGACAACAAAGAAAAAAACAAAGCTTCAGTGACCTTTGGGATAGTATCAACTAGTCTAAACTATATGTAACTGTGGTCAAGAAAATGTCACCTATTGGATAACGATCAAATTCTTTTTTAAAAAATTTGAATTTAAAGATGTTTAATGCATTCTATTTTTGGTGGAACAAAACATAACATACATTTATTTAGCACAACCGTCTAGGGTACACAGAGCCAAGCTGGGGAAGAAGGCTTTCTCCTCCTCATCCACGTCTGAGGATTGACTCATAAACTGTTCCACTGTAACTATTCCCTGCACTAGTTGGGCACCACATTTTACATTTATTTTGTCCTTTCCGTGGCAGCATCAATTCACCATTTTCTTTCAGGTCTTTAACCATGTTCAGCCCTCCAAGCACCCCCTTCACATACGGCTGAGAGTAGGCTGGGCAATGGGAGTCTGTTTTCAATCCTTGTGGAACTCCCTCATCCTCCAATATATCAAATGACCCGTTTTCAGTATCAGTCCTATTGAATTCGTTTGCTGAATCCACATTTAGCTTCCTGTGTGTCTCCTTGCATGGAGCGTCACAGAAGCTTTATTTGTCAGGACTGTGAGCCTTGCCTCTACTTTGGGAGCTTTGAGCA
This sequence comes from Myotis davidii, assembly GCF_000327345.1. Lineage (NCBI taxonomy): Eukaryota > Metazoa > Chordata > Mammalia > Chiroptera > Vespertilionidae > Myotis > Myotis davidii. The sequence goes on along the minus strand of NW_006287917.1, from coordinate 359,965 downwards.
AATTGTATCTAGTTCTTCAGATGCTTCCAGCTTCTTAACTATGTCAAGTCCTCCTATGAACTCACCAGAAACATAGAGCTGGGGAGAGGGGGGCCAATTGACGTAGGTTTGGACGAACTTCCTCATCACGGGTGCACGTTGTCGAACATTTTTGGCCAATTGTGTGGTGCATGTGCACCATCTAATCATGGGGAGAGGGGGGCCAATTGACGTAGGTTTGGAGGCCCTAACGAACTTCCTCATCTGAGAAGATACAATCACTCCTAAACTGAATATTATGTTTGGTGACAATTTCCACCATCTGCTTGCTGAAACCACACAGTGAGGTTCCTGCAGAGTCCCTTTCATAAGCATCATTCAGGCAGCAGCAAGAGTTCATTTCTTTAGGCGAAGGTTGAGGTCTTCTTTGGATGCTCATGACCACTGGGTGGGAGGTTGCCCACGGGTGCATGTTGTCGAACATTTTTGGCCAATTGTGGTGCATGTGCACCATCTAATCCGTAATTTTTTTCAGAATTCTTAAAAAACAGAAATAATTTTATATATTTTTAGATAATTCGGGTAGAGCTCCCAACTTCAGAAATGATACTTGTAGGTGTTCTTAGGCTAAGCTGCCATCATACTATTCATCTGATCACACTGTGGAGCCCATGGTGCCCAAAAATGGGCCACAGGGGGACATGGGTCTGAGGTACAGCAGCTCCTCAAACTGTTATGCTGAGATGACCTCCACTGCTGCCACTGTGGCGTCAGCCACCCAGCCACCACACTGCTACTGCCAGACGAGTCTATACCAAGCAGATTTGATAACAAACAAAAATAACTTTCAAAAGTGAAGATGGAATACAAACTTTCGAACAAAAGGTGAGATAATTCATTGCCAGCCAACCAGCACTATAAAATATATTGAAGGGAACTCTTCAGAATGGAGAATAAAATCAGAGGGAAATTTGAATCTACTACACGCTCTCCCCAAATTAAGAGGATCAAAAAGGTGAATGGTGAATAAATAGAATGTGTATTTTGTCCAATTTTTGTCTCTTTAAAATACGATTGATGTTTAAAACAAAAGCAATAGCAACACATTTTGAAGTTTAAAGCAAATTTAGAATAAGAACAAAAGCCAAAATGATGCAGGGATGCTGGGAGTATATGCAGTGTTGTAACATTATCTGAAGTATACTGTGATGAGTTAATGATGTACACTGTAAACCGAAAACAATGTTTCTCCAACTTCAGCTTTATCAGAATCACCTGAGAAACTTCACAGACCACAGATGGCTGACCCCATCATTAGAGCTGTAGATTCAGCAGATCTTGAATAGGGCTCAAGAATTTTCTTTTCTAACAATTCCCAGGTGATAATGGATCCAAGGAATGCAGTTTGGAAAACAATGCCTTAGAGAAATAACTCAAGGCAAACAAACAGACAGGCATGGGTAATATGCCACTAGAGGAGAAAAAAAAAATCCCACACAGAATCATAAAAAATACTCAGTCCAAAAGGAAGTACACAATGGAAAGAAAAAAATAGGAAAGAAAGAACAAATCAAATAAAAGGAAGCACTAGTAAATTGCTAGATTTAAACCCACTCAAAGGGAGTCAAAATACTCAAAGAGGAAAAGATGGTCTCTTCAATAAATGGTGCTGGGAAAACAGAATATTTACATGCAAAATAATGAAACTGGACCCCTATCTTTATACTCACAAAGTTAACTCAAAAAGATTTCAAGACTTAAATGTAAGACATGAAACCATCAAAATCACAGAAAACCTACAAAAATAGCTCCTTGAAATTGGTCTAATCAATGATTTCATGGATGTGACACCAAAAATACAAACAACAGAAGCAAAGATAAACAAGTAGGACTACCTCAAATTAAAAAAATTATTATACAACAGAAGAAATGATCAGCACAACGAAAAGTCAACCTACGAAATGTTCATGTTTGAATTCTGACTCATTAACCATAGCTTTAAACTAATCATTATCTTTTATGGATCCTAGCTTCTTCATTTGTAAAATAATGATGAAGGCAAGGTGACTTCAGAAGCTCCTTCACCTTCCTTAACCATATAATACTGTCATATTCATTTTCTAAATTTAAAAAGTCATGCAAGGAAGGAACCACTCTCATACACAAGTGCAAACTAAATTAAGTATAAATTGATTCGGCTTTTGCATTTTGGTAGGATAGTATTGAAATGTGCACACCCTTTGATCCAGTAATTCCATTTTAAGGATCCTAACCTATTGGAACACTCTCACATGGGTATGAGAATGTATGTGCCGTATGTGCAAAGATAACTAGTGTCACATTAAAAGACAGGAGGCAACCTAAATATCCATACAGGATAGTAATGGTCATATCATCCATATTCTAAAATACTGTGGAGGTATAATGCTATAAAAATTTCATGAACAATATATGGTGTATCTGAAAAAGACTAAGCTGAAGAATTATATATTATAGATTCATTCAATTGTTGTTCAAATTAACTTTTATATTTTCAATATATATTTAAATGTATATGCATTCATATATATGTGCATATACTCATGCACTTATATATTGTATATCTATTTATATTTGTATATGTACTTATATGTAAATACATACTTTCATACGTGTGTATATATCTAAGTGTATGTGGTGTGTGTGTGTGTGTGTGTGTATGCCAAGAATTGCTTAATCCAATTTAAATTTGTATTCTATATAGTTTATTATATTAATACCAATTGTTTAATATTCTGAACATTCTGAATATTAGCCCATCATATAGTATTAAACTTATTTAATTTATATCTTTCTTCTTTATTCCTATCTCTATATGTTGTTTATGCAATTTATGTACACAAGATTAACCAAAATTACACTTCTAAACTGAACCCTTCTATTTAAATAGTACCTTTTTCTAGTTAATGAACCCTTAAGATATTGATTCATTATTTTCCAAACTATGCTACATAAAAATCCCTTACTATAATGTGTTGCCCTGGCCGGAGTGGCTCAGTTAGTGTCATCCTGTGCACTGGAAGGTTGCTGGTTCAATTCCAATCAGTGCACACGCCTAGGTTATAAGCTTGATCCCCTGTGGGCGGCATGCTGGAGGCAGCTAATAGATGCTGTTCTCTCACATTCTTTCTCTCCTCCTCCCTTCCTCTCTCTTTAATAAAAATCACTAAAAATATATTTTTAAAAATTAATGGATTTCAGTTGCCTGCCCAGAGCAAATACAGAAAGTGAAAGTTGTGCAGAATGTGAACAGTAGATGGTGCACATTTGCTCATCATAAACCAGCCTGAACCAACTTGCTGTTTAAAGACAATGAAAACCCAAATAAACACACAAAATCCCTCTAAATCACGAACAACATAACAAATACAAGTTCTTAAGAAATAACGAAAGAAACCAATAATCCAAGTCTAATTCCCTGTAAATGAGCCTCTATTGTTTTGGGGTTTGGTTTCAAAATGAAGCAAAAAACAAAAAAATCAATGTTTTCAACAGTATACTATGAAAACTAATAAAAGAATGCTTCTCAGAGGTCAGTTAAATGTCACCAAAGAGGAATGAGTCGTCGGTGGCGCATAGCAAGACCCAGGTCAGTCTGACAAGATGATCGCACATAGGTGGATGATATCGGGGAAAGATGAAAAGGACTATAACCAAAACAGGGTTCACCTTTCACTGGGGCCTTCCATATTACAAAGGACCTCTGCTTTCTAAATAATGCTTCCCTCTCCAACCCCAAACTACTTCTTCAGGGGAAGGGAATACAGAACATGGCTGGTTTCAAACATGGCAAAAATCTTAAGTACATGAGTATATATTCCTTTTTAAATTTTGCTTTTGGGGCTCCACACCATAATTGCTAAAACAAAACCTCTGAAGATGGAGCCAAATGCCAAGATGAGCCTGATTTTTTTCAATACCTCATGAATTGGGATTTTATTAAGTTTCTCCACCTGGCCAGTGTGGCTCAGTGATTGAGTGTTGACCTAAGAAACAGGAGGTCACAGTTCAATTCCCAGTCAGGGCATATCCTGGTTGTGGGATTGATCCCCAGTGGGGGTCGTGCAGTAGGTAGCTGATCAATGATTCACTCTCATCATTGATGTTTCTCTCTCTCTCTCTCCATCTCCGTTCCTCTCTCTGAAATCACTAAGAAAAACATTTCCTTCCCCCAAAAATCTTCATCTCATAAGCTGTCTCATTCATTTGTAATCAAATATCCTTTTTTATATTTATAAAATATATATTTAAAATTATGAATTAATCAACTACATACTAATAATTATAATGATAACTAAATCCAGAAAAATAATTAACACTAGATCCTTAGGGTCATAGGAAATTTTAAAAATTAAACATTCAATTTATA
>NW_006287917.1:352888-354775 GCF_000327345.1 Myotis davidii | reverse complement strand
GTCTTGATTTTTTTCATTAATTTTGTTCTGCCACAAAGAAAGCATTACATTTTATATGACACAGAGCTGGCAAACTGCCCATTTCTCTAACCTCATTTCTGCTGGTGCTGTGGCTTCCTACCAAATTGCTGTGATCTAAAGAATATAAGTGGCAAATGGCAACCATGCCACTTACGAAGTACAGTAAGTTAGAACATCATTTCCTTCCTGTTTTCCTTTAAAATCCATTCTCGTCCTGAATGCCATTATTACAAATGGCTGATTTGCTTCATTTTTAAACAACTGCAATGTTGAAGAATGCATTCTAATTGCCTACTTTCAAAAAGGGCCTCAGCACATTAATTTTATTGAACTGTTTTTGCACTACAAATACAGTTGTCATATTCAGCACATTAGATGGGTAAAATACTACAAACTGTAATCATAAATTTGGGGAAATGATATTAGACAAGACAACCTAAGACAGAAGAGCTCCAAATCTCGGGTCTATTAACAAATAACTCAAATAAACTGGTTTTTCCAATGAACAGAATATGAGAGCTGAAGAATCAGAGTGAAGTGAGAAGAGAGGAACAAGTGTCTGAGTCCCAGGCAGACAAACTGAGAACCAGATGCGATGTATACTCTATACCTTCATTAGAGCAATACCATGAAGATAATGATACCGACCTGCTTCACGAGAGCAGTAAAATAAAATATTTTTACATACCAAGTGGGGAAGAACTCTGACTAGAAAAAATAGGGTGAAATTAGTTTTGTATTAACTGACAAGCATTCATAATTTGTATTCAAAATATTACAGAAAATGTATGATAGAAAATACTAAAATAAACCGTGTGAAAGCAGTCATGCCCACATTTACACAATTGTGCAGACCTTCATGGTATATGTAAACATCAATTTATTCATCTATAATATGGGATAGCAATATTTCCTACCTCTTGAATCTGCTGGAATTCCATGATTGTGTACATGATTGCTTAACACAGTGTCTCACATAGTGAATAAATAATGTGATAGCTACTGCTATTCTTCTTAGTTTCCCTTGAAGGGAAATAAAACTTTTTTGTGTATGACCTTATTCCCCCCGCCCCCCCCATAAAACCTCCTCTTCATATCTAATTGCCTACTTTCAAAAAGGGCCTCAGCACATTAATTTTATTGAACTGTTTTTGCACTACAAATACAGTTGTCATATTCGGCACATTAGATGGGTAAAATACTACAAACTGTAATCATAAATTTGGGGAAATGATATTAGACAAGATAACCTAAGACAGAAGAGCTCCAAATTTCGGGTCTATTAACAAATAACTCAAATAAACTGTTTTTTCCAATGAACAGAACATGAGAGCTGAAGATATAATTATTCAAAGTATGTACATACATTTTGGGGGACACCGTATATGTTTATGTTTAAGGACAAGCCATGAGTTTTCTGGACACATTCCAAAAGGCCTTCCTGTGGGAAACTTCTTCAAACCACCTGCAGAAATGTTCTCCCTGCACAGCCCTGCAGTAAACCTCCTATTACCGAGAGACTCGTTTCATTTACAGTAACATCCAGCCACATACCTGCATCCCATCTGTTTGACTGAGGTACAGCTGGATGTTGACATAGTCAGGTCTGTTCTCTTGCCAAAGCTGAGAGGACATAAAAGTAAGTAGACACTAAAATTATTTCTGTAGACTCAGACTTCCTCCTATTCTAACACATGGGATTCTAGAATTTGTTAAAATGTATCTTGTCTAATCGCAGTCAAGATCTACAAGCAAATACATATAAAACTGCATACATATACAGGGGTGGGCAAAAGTAGGTTTACAGTTGTTCCTATGGGAAAAGACATGGTTTTCTTTATTACTATAGCTTCATAACTTGTGTTT
>NW_006287917.1:333919-334689 GCF_000327345.1 Myotis davidii | reverse complement strand
CACATGTCAAATTTGCTGAGGAATAGCACTTACCCTCTGTTACATTTTGCTATTTCATCAAACAGGAGTTTCCAGTGAGGACGTCCAATATAAAGTCTTGAATTCAGCGCTTGATATTTTTCATCAATTATTTTCTGCCACAAAGAAAGCATTACATTTTATATGACACAGAGCTGGCAAACTGCCCATTTCTCTAACCTCATTTCTGCTGGTGCTGTGGCTTCCTACCAAATTGCTGTGATCTAAAGAATATAAGTGGCAAATGGCAACCATGCCACTTACGAAGTACAGTAAGTTAGAACATCATTTCCTTCCTGTTTTCCTTTAAAATCCATTCTCGTCCTGAATGCCATTATTACAAATGGCTGATTTGCTTCATTTTTAAACAACTGCAATGTTGAAGAATGCATTCTAATTGCCTACTTTCAAAAAGGGCCTCAGCACATTAATTTTATTGAACTGTTTTTGCACTACAAATACAGTTGTCATATTCGGCACATTAGATGGGTAAAATACTACAAACTGTAATCATAAATTTGGGGAAATGATATTAGACAAGATAACCTAAGACAGAAGAGCTCCAAATTTCGGGTCTATTAACAAATAACTCAAATAAACTGTTTTTTCCAATGAACAAAATATGAGAGCTGAAGAATCAGAGTGAAGTGAGAAGAGAGGAACAAGTGTCTGAGTCCCAGGCAGACAAACTGAGAACCAGATGCGATGTATACTCTATACCTTCATTAGAGCAATACCATGAATAATGATAC
>NW_006287917.1:326000-333670 GCF_000327345.1 Myotis davidii | reverse complement strand
AGATATTTACACAATTGTGCAGCCCTTCATGGTATATGTAAACATCAATTTATTCATCTATAATATGGGATAGCAATATTTCCTACCTCTTGAATCTGCTGGAATTCCATGATTGTGTACATGATTGCTTAACAGTGTCTCACACATAGTGAATAAATAATGTGATAGCTACTGCTATTCTTCTTAGTTTCCCTTGAAGGGAAATAAAACTTTTTTGTGTATGACCTTATTCCCCCCGCCCCCCCCATAAAACCTCCTCTTCATACATACAGTCACAAGACTGTTCAGTTATGGTCTGGCCTCTATAGGTAAAGGACCTGAGGCAATAGTGAAGAGGAAAGAGATGAAATACTCGTAAGGTCTGCTCTATCTCCCTGTGAGGTGGACAAAAAAAATCTCCCAAAAAACAAACAAAATAAAAACAGCAAAACATAGGGTACCCCCCCCCAAAAAAAGTATACACATTTTAACAGCTGGTAGCTCACTTTTGCAAATGTAATGTATTTTAATAAATGCTGCCTTTATAATTATTCAAAGTATGTACATACATTTTGGGGGACACCCTATATGTTTAAGTTTAAGGACAAGCCATGAGTTTTCTGGACACATTCCAAAAGGCCTTCCTGTGGGAAACTTCTTCAAACCACCTGCAGAAATGTTCTCCCTGCACAGCCCTGCAGTAAACCTCCTATTACCGAGAGACTCGTTTCATTTAGTAACATCCCCAGCCACATACCTGCATCCCATCTGTTTGACTGAGGTACAGCTGGATGTTGACATAGTCAGGTCTGTTCTCTTGCCAAAGCTGAGAGGACATAAAAGTAAGTAGACACTAAAATTATTTCTGTAGACTCAGACTTCCTCCTATTCTAACACATGGGATTCTAGAATTTGTTAAAATGTATCTTGTCTAATCGCAGTCAAGCAAGCAAATACATATAATAAAACTGCATACATATACTGGGGTGGGCAAAAGTAGGTTTACAGTTGTTCCTATGGGAAAAGACATGAAGGTTTTCATTATTACAATAGCTTCATAACTTGTGTTTTACATACTCACAACTGTAGACCCACTTTTGCCCACCCTTGTGAAGTGTGAAAGTAATGATTTAAAACAAACTTATATACTGGGACTCAAAGTAGATGTTCTAGGAATGCAAAAGAAGTCATTTTGCTGATAGGGAGAGATTAAGTAGGGCTTCATCACCCCTCTGGCACCCTTTACAATCTTAAGGGCATGCAAGAAGTAACTGAGAGACTTCTATTGCCATGACTACCCGGCCCAGAGCTTTCTAGAAAGTTACTTAACTTTTCTAGGCTTCAGCTTTGCCATCAGGACAATTATACGGTTGAAGGACATTATTTCCCAGATGGCAACTCTGAATTATAAAATCCTAATAAAAACATATTTTACCTTAAAAGTGATGAGATGCTTATCAACACCCATAATACTTTGTTTTCCTTTGCATTTAATTATTTATTTACTTATTTATAAATATATTTTTATTGATTTCAGAGAGGAAAGGAGACGGAGAGAGCGATAGAAACATTTATGATGATAGAGAATCATTGATTGGCTAACTCCTAATATTTGACAAAGGAGGCAAAAACATACAATGGAGTCAACACAGTCTCTCAATAAATGGTGTTGGGAAAGTTGAACAGATACATGCAAAAAAAATGAAACTAGATCACCATAATACTTTTTAAAATATAATCTCTAGTAATATCCCATCCAATAGCTGCCTCAAGTTATATCCAAATGCTAAATTCATTTTAAGGCCCTTTCTGAACTGAATCAGGATTCATGGATTTTAACTGAGAAGAAGCTGAGGATTTTCCAAGTCCAGTGATGGGTAGCATCTCACAAAATACATGTTTTGTGCTGATTCTTATCTTAAACTAGAGGCCTGGTGCACAAAACATTGTGCACTCGGGGGGGGGGGGGGTCCCTCAGCCCGGCCTATGCCCTCTTGCAGTGTGGGACCCCTCGGAGAATGTCCACCCCAGTGGGGACCCTCACCCCATGGAGGTTTGGCCAGCCTGGGTGAGGGGCTGAGGGCCATTTTCAGGCTGGCCACACCCCGTGGCTACTTTCACACACATTCCCAAGATGATCAGCAGTCAGATTAGTCTCATTTATAACCTTGCGATGGCAACTCATCTCTCATTCAGCAGGTCTCTAGTGTGTCCCAGAAATGTGTCCTTTTTTTAAGTTGTGGTAAAACATATTATAAACTTATCATTGTAACTATTTTTAAGTGTACAGTTCAGTGGCATTAAATACATTCATATTGATGAGCAACCATCATTACTATCCATCTCCAGAACTTTTCTTCTCAAACTAAAACTCTATCCATTAACCAGTAAATCCCCATTTGCCCTCCCTCTCATGCCCTGGTGACCAGCATTCTAGGAAATTGACTACTCTAGGTATCTCATATAAGTAGAATCAGATAATATTTGTCCTTTTTTGTCTAGATTAATTAAATTAGTATAATGCTTTCAAGGTTCATACATATTGTAAAATGGCTCAGAATTCTATTCTTTTTCAGGCTGAATAATATTCCATTTTATGTATATGCAGAGTGTTCTTTATCCATTCATCCATCAATAGACATTTGGGTTGTTTCCATCTTTTGGCTATTGTGAAAAATGCTGCTATGACCATTGGTACACAAATAGCTGTTCAAGTCACTGCTTTCAATTATTATGGGTATATTTCCAGAATGCATCTCTCTTTTACATAAAATCCAAAGGCCTTATGTAATCTGTCCTTTTCCCAGAAAACACATACGATCTCTCTGATTGCTGTTCCTACTAATTTTCCTCTCGCTTACTCGGCTCTGCCCACAAAGTTCACTTTCATCTTGCTCCAGTCTAATACTATTGCATCAGAGTGCTTGCCTGTGAATTTGGGTCCCTCTGCCCTATATTTTTTTGCCCAAAAGAACTGCCTGTTCATTCACTTTATTCAGGTGTCTGCTAAAATACCAGTGTTGGTGGGCATTTCCAAATATTCAATATATATTAATATGCTCTCTATCATTTACTCTTTGTTGCTTTACCCCACTTTCTTTTTCTTCTTTGCCTTAATCAGAATCAGACATCCCATTTCTTTATTGGTTTATTGTCTTTCATCCCCACTTAGAATGTAAATCACATGAGATCAGACACTTGTTTTTATTTTGATCTCTGATGTAGCTCCATGTCCCAGAATACTTTCTACTTCATAGTAGGCAGTTACTAAATATTTGATGAGTGACAGAATGACTGATTGAATGGGTGAATATCTGCACAAAATGGCATGTATGATATTCATCGCTATGCTCTTTATAATAAAATTATAAATGCCCATCCTGAGGGAATGGTTAAATAAATTAGACACATTCATACTATGAAATACTATAAAGCAGTAAAAAGAATGAGGTAACTCTATATGTACTCTTATTAAAAATGTTCAAGAGAATAGTCATAAGTTTAAGAAAGCAACTTCCAGAGCAATACAAATTAGGCTAGAATTTATAGAACACGTGGGACTTCCCTCTTGTTACATAGATTGGGTGGGGAAAGTAGTTAGGGAAGATTTTGCTTTATCTGAATTATTTGGAAAAACTGCACCAAATATGCAAAAAAATGTGTACTACTTGTACAGCTTGAAAAAATATAGATATATTAATAGATAAATAATAGGTCACATGTAGGAGAGATGAAGAATGTCTGCTTTCATACTTATAAGAACTAACACTTAGAATTTGGGATTTTGGAAATTCTGCATGTGCCAAAAGTCTGGTGATGGTCCATTTAGAAGAGCAAAGGTGAAGATAAAAGTTCAGAGCCATTAGAACAAAAGATGGGAAATGTACTAGCAATGGCCTGCTGATGTTTCCCTCTATTTGCCTTCCCATATGCGTGCATTTGCAAACATCATACACATATATATGCCCACATTAATAGTGCATGCATTTCTGTGTTAAAATATTCCATGTTAGAATGCATCAGTCATCATTTCTAGGGTAAAACATGTCATAGATCCATACACATAATCATAGATATCAGTATCTAAAAAGATGTGTACCAAGTAACAAATGTTATCTCTGTGTTGTTTTTTAATTTAAAGGATTTTTCCTTCTTACTACTTATTTGCATATTTGCTTTTATTTTTGTCTGTAGCAATCATTTAGTGCTTTAGCAATTTGAAACATAGTAACTATGTTTTTTAAATTTAAACACTGCAAAATTGGAAACAAACCTAATTTTACCTTATTATGCAACACACAGAGTAAGTCCGCAAACCAACGGAAGGACTGGATATCTCTGCACACCCAAATAAAATACAGTCTCCTAAGCTTGTAAGGTTTCCAGTCATCCCTTTAAGATAAAAACAACACGATAATGATTAGGATGGCAAAAAGTTAAGAATCCCTGCATCTTTGAAATTTTTATTTTCACTAGTAAGTAACCAACAGAAAAACAGCCATTTACATTCAAGCATCAGACATAGCACTTACTGTAACTCCCAAAGGAATGTAAAATGAATATTCTGAGTCAAAGACAGGATATGCTCCATAAATTCAGTGTCCATACTTGTGAATATTATATGCACATCACCCATTTCCAGTTGAAGGTAATAAACTAAACTCCTGGATCAGAATACTTTTAGCCCTACATCTCAGGGAAAAAAAGTTCCCTTTTTTCTTTGAATTCTATCACACAGCAGGGGCTCCAGTCTAGTCCTCATCATTCTTGCCCTGGCTTCCAGGCAAAGGGAACCAAAACCATTCCAGAAATGGGTTGTTTATCCCCTTCTTAATATCATTAAAGAGGGAGATTTCATAACCGCCTACTATGTAATGCATTCCAGTAACTCATGACTCCAACTCTGGATTCCTACTTATAATTAGGAAGTAGGCTTGAGGTTAAGAAAATATTCGTTTCTTTTCTTAACTTTAGGTGTCCAAGTAACTTGCAATATGTTTTCAGAAACAAATGATTTCTGGCATGCCAATATGGTTATTTTTCTAAGAGCCTCCAAAAAGGCCCAAATTTATATCAAGAATTTAAAACTGAAGTAAAATATCATTAAACACATCATTTCAACTTACTGGTTCTTTTTTGGTACTCCATAAAACAGATTTTTAATGCAAATTATGTCTTGTAAGTGAATGTATGTAGTAGAATTGAGAATAATTTCCTACTGTCATTTTGTTTGTGCTTTCATGAGAATTAATAAATTAATTTTTTCTTATAATCCTAGGACAGAAATAACTGCAAAAGTCTTTCCTGGTTAAGCAGTCTTACCTCTGAAATTTCTAGTCTTCTGTTTTATTTATTTATTTATTTTTGTTAATCCTCATCCAAGGATATTTTCCCATTGATTTTTTAGAGATAGTGGAAGGGAGGGCGAAAGACAGAGAGAGAGAAACATGGACTTCAGAGAGACACATCAATTGGTTGCTTCCCACACATGCCCCGACTGGGGCCGGGGATCAAGCCTGCAACCGAGGTACACATCCTTGACTGGAATCAAACCCAGGACCCTTCAGTCCTTGAGTTGATGCTCTATCCATTGAGCCAAACTGGCTAGGGTTCTTCTGTTTGTTTTAAATTTGCCAAGTAATAGATCAAGGAATGATGGGCTCATTCTGTCATCTCAGAAAACCTCTCCCTAATCATATTCATGATAGCTTTAGCCCTTATTTCTATATCCCACAAATACCTCTTCTTATCATAGTTCTAATATTTTCTTAAGTAATGTTATTTGTGAATTTCTCACTCGTTTATTTTTATTTTCCCCTTTTGAACTAAGCTTTTTAAGGGAAGGGGCTCAGTTTCATTCATTGATGTATTACCTGTACTTACCTATAAGATAAATTGGCACATAGGTGCTCAAAAATATTTGTTGACAGACAGATACATAGTGCACTTAACACTGATGAGACAGTAGAGAAATTAAGGCTGGTGGAGTAACTCTAATAAGGATAAAGACAGAAGAGTGCAGAGCTGCAGTACTGACATATTTCACAAAACATCATGCTGAAAGCCAAAGACCATATATTGAGAATCACTGAATTATTCCCTTCATCAATCAGCCAATGAAGTTCCTTCAATAGCAAGTACAAGGAATCTATAAGGAGACACATCATATAAAAGAGAGATGTCTAAAATATTGACAGTTCTTTATATGGATGAATAAAATAGATCAAAATGACATACAGCAAGGTGTTGAGTATTGACGCAAATGGAGTTACTCCAATGCCTCCGGCCACGCAGAGGCTAACCTCATAGTTCAATGATTCCTCAAATGGACTTCCAAATGGACCATCAATATATAGCCTATGGAGAGGAAGAGAAAGGTGGAAAAGATGAAAATAAGTTAAGTCACTTTATTGTTTCTCATAGTGACAAGCCTAAAAACAAGAAATGTTGTTTATGAACTGTCGATATTAACAGTACATCTGTTTCTAAGCATGCCTCTTTTGAGGGAAATATTAATTAATCATATAAAAAAATATACATTGGACCATGATAGATAGCTAACAAGTTAACGCTCTGATACTATTGTATTACTATATTTGACTAAATTAAAATACCAACTGCTTTATGGTGTCTATATTCAATAAATAATGTTCTCTTTAATGGCAAAGTCAGTAGCAGAAGTAGTTACTGAAAACATTTACTGTGTGAACAGGAAAGTACTAGGAAGAAAGAAAAGAAACTAATCTAGTTCCTCCTGTTGCCCCAGTTAGGTTGTAATAGTATAGAAACAGATGAAGAACAGTCTCAAAGGATTATTTTTAATTATTATTTATTGATTTTTTACAGAGAGGAAGGAGAGGGACAGAGAGCTAGAAACATCGATGAGAGAGAAACATCAATCAGCTGCCTCCTGCATACCCCCTACTGGGGATGTGCCCGCAACCAAGGTACATGCCCTTGACCGGGATCGAACATGGGACCCTTCAGTCCGCAGGCTGACGCTCTATCCACCGAGCCAAACCGGTTACGGCTCAAAGGAATACTTAATTACTCTACTTATGATTAAATATTTAACTGTGTGTGAGACAGTAAATCCTTCTTAACTGCAAAAATACTTGTTAATTGTTAACTCAATATTCATTCTCCCATTCTTTCCTAGTAACAAAAAATTCATTTCATCCAGGAAAGCAAAGTACCCAGACAAAAACACTACATTTGCCAGGCTCCCTTATTTAGTTTGGTTGTGTGACTACCTTCTGGTTAAGGTGGTGTGAATGTAAGCGAAATTAGAAAAACTGGAAGAAGCTCACAATTGAAAGTTGCTTCTCTCTCTCTCTCTCTCTCTCTCTCTCTCTCTCTCTCTCTCTCTCTCGCTCCCTTTCTTCCTTTTTTTTGTTAATTTTCACCCAAGGGCATTTTGCCCCTTGAGAGTGGAAGGGAGGGGTAGAGACAGAGAGAATAATTGATGGGATCGAGCCTGCAACGGAGGTACATGCCCTTAACCCAGCAGTTCTCAACCTGTGGGTCGCGACCCTTTCACAGGGGTCGCCTAAGAGCATCGGAAAACATATATAATTACATACTGTTTTTGTGATTAATCACTATGCTTTAATTATGTTCAATTTGTAACAATGAAAATACATCCTGCATATCAGATATTTACATGATGATTCATAACAGTGCAAAATTAC
>NW_006287917.1:320359-325773 GCF_000327345.1 Myotis davidii | reverse complement strand
AATTTAAGAGACTACTTAAGATTAGGCACCTATGGGCTTACCAGTGAAGTGTTCAGTAAATGTTCACTAAATGAATTAATGGATAGTCTTGTGACCTCTGAGGTCTATGGCATGTAGTCCATGTATACTTAGTCATTGCCATGATCTGGTTTCCTTTCCTTCTGGGTACTCACTGGACTACATTTCCTGGGCTTTTGGTAGTTATATTGAACCTTATGTCTAATTCTGACCACTGGGCTGTAAGTGGAAGCAATATCCATTATTCCTGGAATGAGGCAAGGAAAACTCTGTCCCTCTCATGGAAACTAGAAGACAAAGCCAACCAAATCCTTGAAGGAAGCTGTCTTAAGTGACTTGACCCTCAGGAGACACTTTAGACACTTTCTGAGCAAGAAATAAATGGGTTTCACCACATTTTCAGGGATTTTTCAAGGTTAACTAGTTACTGCAGCAGAACATAGATCCTCTTGACTACTACATGTTCAGTACATACTTAAACCCTACAAACATGCAAGAGTAATGCTTTAAAAAATACTCCACCTATTTTAAAAACTACTTATTGTACCTCAAGAAAAAATTACTCAAAGGTTAAATGTTTAAAGTAGTATTCCCAACATAGCAAAAATTCACAAAATACTGATAGATCATATACTCACAATATGCTTAATTCTTATTACATCTGTTTCATATTTTAAAGCTTATTTACTCAACAAACAAACGTATATTTAAAAGTTAATGATACAACATATTGGATTCTTAATAGAAATCTCAACATATCAGTGGCTCAAAAGCAACATATGTAAATTGATTCTACCACTTTCCACCATGTGAGCAAATTTAGAACATAAAACATTAAGCAATAAAATTGGGATTAAAACTAAGTACTTCTAATTGCAAAAATAAGATTATTGTAAATCTCTACAATTATTTTGAATCCATTAGACTTAGTTCAATCTTCTCTTAAGCATTCATTACTTCATTCAACAAGTTTTATTTCCACTTGCAATGTACCTGATACTGTTCAAAGTGTCTGGGATACAAAAGTGAACAAGTTAGAACAAGTCCCTGACCTCATGGATCTTTGACTCTAGTGGGAAACGGGCTAGCTCCTAAATAAAGATATAAAAAGATATGTGACATAATGCTACATAGTGAAATATCTTTTTAACATAGGTAAAACAATTATTATTGAAGCTAGGTGATTTAGTGCATAAAAGTTCATTATACGATTCTGTTTACTTTTGCATACACTTTAAATTTTGCATAGGCAGCTTAAAGGGATACTCAAAGAAAGTCTCTCTCTCTCTCTCTGTGCATGTGCCATTTGAGCAGAGACCTAAATGACATTAAGGAGCTAGACATAAAAGCACCTGGGAGAAGAATCTTTCCAGCAAGATCTGGGAAAAGTAACAGGAACTGCAAATAAACAAAGCATTCTTGGCTTAAGTATATTTAAGTATATAGAGAGAGAGAGAGAGAGAGAGAGAGACACTAAACCCTTCTCAGGAACTTTCAACTCAGTTTCTCTGCTCGGGCTACTGATAATTGTGTTTATGAATTTTCCTTTGTCGGAACTGATGCTCTGTTTGGGCCATTCCATGCGGGTTCCAGCTCTTTAACAAATATTTTAGCACTTACCCTATAAAAGGCACTCTTCAAGTACTGGAGATTTTAGCAGTGAACAAGAGACAAAAATCCCTCTCATTGTAGAGGGCAACTCTTTGATGTGATTATCTAACACATCCTCCATTGGCAAATACTTATCAAGTATCTTCTATATGCAAAATTCTGGAGCTAGAAAGTAACTCCTGTCCTCAGCAGTCTTGGTGCTGTTCACTTCTCGATGCATGCCTGATTTCAAAAAATCTGACACAAGGACATTGTATTTGACGAGCAAAGGATTAGCAAGAAGAGTCATTAGGCAATTATGTTTCCTATTTGTCTGTTTTCCAGCCCACATGCCCGCACACACATCCTCCTGATACCCAGAATAACTTTGGACAAGAGGACAAAAACTCAGAGGGGTCTAGCCACTTACGAAGGCTAGGATCATCAGTATGTTAATTGCCCTGTCTAAATCTGATTTCCTACATCTCTAAAAGGAGCAATTAGATATGATAACACAGAAAAAGCCTGCTAATAAGTGTAGAGAGCCACAATGATCCAAATTTTTTGTTAAAGCATTAATGAGCACCTAGAGTCTACTGTCATGCCATCTGAGAAGTCCAACATAAATATAAGAAATGGACTCAGTTCAGTATGAGATGAAAAAATGTAAATGGGGATGTGGATTAAAGAACCTTAGAGAATCACCTGGGTTTTTTTTTCCACTGGAAATGTTTTTTGCACAAAATTAAATAAAATTTTGATTTTTTGAGAGGAGGGATGAAAAATGAAACTACTAATAATTGATTACTTGGCAACACCTGGGTTTTTGAGGGAGGCAGAAATAGGAACTACTTAAATCATTTTTTACATATTTAAACTGATTAATGTGCAAAATCCATTGCATTTAATTTATGAGCAGTGATTTTTCTCTCTATCTTAGTACCTTGTCTTTAAAAGAATGCGGTATTACTACTATCATTATATCTGTGAAAAGATTTCAGAAAGTAAAGGCAGCTATTCAAATCTGCAGCAACACAGTGGAAGAGAGATCAACCTGATACATTTTTAAAGTTCAGTTGATGACTAGTGAAAAGTTTCT
Organism: Myotis davidii; assembly: GCF_000327345.1. Taxonomy (NCBI): domain Eukaryota; kingdom Metazoa; phylum Chordata; class Mammalia; order Chiroptera; family Vespertilionidae; genus Myotis; species Myotis davidii. Next base: position 323,066 of record NW_006287917.1, on the reverse strand, counting down.
TTATGAAGATTGTGAATCTAAGAGAATTCTAAGAAAAGGAGGAATCCTCTTCCCTGGACCATTCAGAAATACATGAACATATTTGAAATATTGAAAGTAGAATCCTTTGAAAGTAGAATCCATTAAATGTTAATGAACTGAATTGTTTTAATGAGTAACAGTGATGATCTGATACACCAGTTATATAAAATCTTTTCTCAGTGGAGAAATCTATGAGCTACAAATTAATTCAATTACATTAAAAATATAGCCAACACTTCCTATCACATCCCCCAAAACACACTGATATAATAATAAATTAAAATTGAACTTTTTTGGTAATCTGAGGAGAGAGCTGGTCATAACTCATAAAATTATTTTAAGAAAAACATTTTAATTAAAAAGAATAGATATTGGACAGCTTGGCCTTTTGAAGCTGCGGACACACTGATTTTGGACCAGTATCACTGAGACAAGCACTGCTAAGGATCAGAAACATAAATTACAAGCACAGGATGAACTAGGAAAATTAAGAGTGATGGGAGAGATTTGCAAAGGTGGTTCTTGTCCCAATCACGCTGGCAATAACCTTTCAGTAATTTGGAGATTCCAAAATGGCGGCAGAGTAAGTGGAAACTACACTGATACACTTCCAGGACCAAACTGGAATTACAACTAAAATACAGAAAAACCATCCTGAATAATTAACTAAAGACTAGATGGAAAGAACCCTAATGACCAGGGATGGAAAGTGGAGAGCACATAGAGACTGGTAGGAAGGGCGGAGGCACAAAACTCTGGACAGGCTCCCAAAGATATCAACTGAAGTTCCGGAGTGATATTTCAGCTGAGGAGGGTTCCCACGGAGAACTCAGGAGTTTAAACCACAAGCCTGGCTCCCAAGACCAGAGCATCATAACTGAGAAAGGTGCCCACATAACATCTGGCTGTGAAAAGCAGCAGGGTTTCTATAAGCTAGGGAGAGATAGCTGGAAACGCAGTCACCCCCTTAAAAAGCCAACACATAAAATCCTGTGTGCAGCCACTCATCTTGGGTTCTGGCTGAGGGATGATAGAGTTGATTGGAGCTGTGTGAGCAGAAGCCAGGGGCTAGAGCTTGAAAGGCAGACACCCTGGTTGGTTTCCTTTGCTGAATCATTCACTCATACTGCAGAGGACATCTTTGTCTGGCAGAACTTTACCATCGAGGCAGCTTTTTGCCTGGTAAAAAGCAATTGCCCCAACCAACTGGAAAAACGCTTGCCCCACTCTGAAGTTTCTGAAGCCCAAAAAGAGAATAGAAATAACAATCAGCCTATAGACAGAAGAAATTACACATCCCTCTTCCCCATTGAAAAACCTCTCCCCACAACTGTGGGCAATAGCCTGAGGCTACTCAAGACAACACAATCAGTTAGCAGGCAGAGGTGGGTCTCAGGGTCTTTGAGCCTTTACCTTATCTAATTCTGAGCCCGGGACTAGGAAAAGCAGACCTTAGTGTACATCTTGGTCCTTTCCAAAGGTACCCAGTCCAAGCATAGGAAGCCACAGCTGTGGATTGCTGATAGCTCCATGCAGGGTACTCAGGGCCAGACACAAACAGCATTTGAAATTGTACTGCACTAGAGATTGGGAGTCGTAGCAGATCTACCTAATCCATAGACACATAAACCCAAACAGGCAGCCAAAATGGGGAGACAAAAAACACAAGCCCCAAATGAAAGAACAAGAGAATTCTCCAGAGTAAAGCTAAATGAAATGAAGATAAGAAATTAATCAGATGTAGAGTTCAGAATAATTATGGTAAAGATGCTCAACAGCATCAGAAAATATATAGTAACTATGTAAAAAGACCAGTTGGAAATAAAGAATGACATAGCACTAATAAAGAACACATTGGAAGGAATACATAGCAGATTAGGGGAAGCCAAGGATTGGATCAGTGAATTAGAAGACAGGTTAGAAAAAAATCATTCAATCAGAGAACCAAAAAGGAAAACAATTAAAAAACAGAGGACAGCTTAAGGAAGCTATAGGACAACATGAAAAGTAATAATAGTTGCATCATAGAAGTTCCAGAAGGGGAAGAAAGTGAACAAGGAATAGAGAACTTGTTTGAAGAAATTATGGCAGAAAACTTCCCCAACCTGGTGAAAAAATAAGTCATAGAAGTTCAGGAGGCACTGAGAGTCCCAAACAAGAAGAACCCAAACAGGCCAGACACATCTTTATTAAAATACCAAAAATTAAAGACAAAGAGAGAATCTTAAAGGCTGCAAGACAAAAGCAATTTGGTACCTACAAAGGAGCTCCCATAAGGATGTCAGCTGATTTTTCATCAGAAACTATACATGCCGAAACCGGTTTGGCTCAGTGGATAGAGCGTCCACCTACAGACTGAAAGGTCCCAGGTTCGATTCCGGTCAAGGGCATGTACCAGGGTTGCCGGCACATCCCCAGTAGGAGATGTGCAGGAGGCAACTGATCAATGTTTCTCTCTCATCAATGTTTCTAACTGTCTGTCTCTCTCCCTTCCTCTCTGTAAAATATCAACAAAAATGTATTATTTAAAAAAAAAGAATATACAGACCCCAGAAGAGAATGGCATAAATTATTCAAGGTGATAAAAAGCAAAGATCTGAAACCAAGATTACTATATCTAGCAAGGCTATCATTCAAAATAGTGAAATAAAGATCTTCCCAGACAAAAAAAAAAAAAGCTAAAGGA
>NW_006287917.1:315759-320299 GCF_000327345.1 Myotis davidii | reverse complement strand
GATGTGCAGGAGGCAACTGATCGATGTTTCTCTCTCATCAATGTTTCTAACTGTCTGTCTCTCTCCCTTCCTCTCTGTAAAATATCAACAAAAATGTATTATTTTAAAAAAAAGAAACTATACAGACCAGAAGAGAATGGCATAAATTATTCAAGGTGATAAAAAGCAAAGATCTGAAACCAAGATTACTATATCTAGCAAGGCTATCATTCAAAATAGTGAAATAAAGATCTTCCCAGACAAAAAAAAAAAAAGCTAAAGGAGTTTGTCACCACCAAATCAGCCCTGTGAGAAATGCTAAAGAAACAACAAGAAAAGCCCTGAGTTAATAGAAGGGAGGAAATAATAAAGATTACAACAGAAATAAACCACATAGAGACTAAAAAGAAATAATACAAAAGAACAATGAAACCAAGAGCTAGTTCATTGAAAAGATAAACAAGATGGATGAACCTTTAGGAAAAAGAGCATCATCAAGAAAAAGAAAGAAACCAAAGGAATAAAATCAGAAACAAGAGCTGTGAAGTAACAACTGACACTACAGAAATACAAAAGATTGTAAGAAAATACTATCAGCAACTATATGCCAACAAACTGGACAATATGGATGGAATGGACAAATTCCTAGAAAAATTCACTATTCCAAAACTGAATCAAGAAGCATCAGAAAACCTAAATAGGCCAATAACAATCGAGGAAATTGAAGCAGTAATCAAAAAATTCCGGCAAACAAAAGCCCTGGTCTTCACACGGGAGTTTTATCAAACATTCAAAGAAGAGCTAACAACAATTTCCTCAAAAATCCAAGAGGAACGAGCACTTCCAAGCTCTTTTTATGAGGCCAGCATTATCCTAATTCCAAAACCAGATAGAGACACTGCGAAGAAAGAGAACTACAGGCCGATATCCCTGATGAACATGGATGCTAAAATCCTCCACAAAATATAACAAATCAGATCCGGCAATATATTGAAAAAGTCTTTCCTGACCAAGTGGGATTTATTCCAGGGACGCAAGGATAGTACAATATTCGCAAATCAATAAACAGGATGCATCACATAAACCAATTGAAAGACAAAAAATCACATAATCATATCAAGACACAGAAAAAGCATTTGATTGACTCTAACTCCCATTTTTGATAAAAAACCCTTAGCAAAGTGGAAGCAGAGGGATCATACCTCAACATAATAAAGGCCATGTGTGACAAACCTACAGCTAACATGAAATTCAATGGGCAAAAATTAAAAGCATTTCCTCTAAGAATGAAAACAAGGCAGGGATGCCCGCTTTCACCACTCTTATTCAACACAGTACTAGAAGTGCTAGCCACAGTGATCAGACAAGAAGAAAACATAAAAGACATCCAAATTAGAAAGGAGGACGTAAAACTCTCATTATTTGCAGATGACATGATGCTGTATCTAGAAAACCCTAAAGACTCCACCAACAAAGTACAGTGGGGCCTTGGCTTACGAGTGTCCCGACTAACGAGTTTTTTGAGATACGAGCCGTCTCTTAGCAGCTTTTTTGCTTTGAGTTGCGAGCTAAAATTCGGGTTATGAGCCAGTTTCAGATACCCCACCGCTAGTTGTCGTAGCGAAGGTCACAGAGAACGCCACAACATCAGCAAAGCATCACATGTCTCACTCGTTCACTTTATGATTTGACATACGAGTAATTTGAGTTATGAGCTCTGTCACAGAACGAATTAAACTCTTAAGTCAAGGCGCCACTGTACTAGATTTAATAAATGAATTCGACAATATAGCAAGATACAAAAGTAACACCTAGAATTCGATGGCATTTTTTTAAACGGTAGAATTTAGTTCAATTATGTTGAATTACTTACCAAAATATTATCTTATACTGTATGTCTCACTTTACCTTTCCATTTCTTTCCTTGACTACTTTTACATTGCATTAGTCTCTGCTTTTAGTTTTCTATACGTAAGTTATGATGTTTCCCATGGTGAATTTATTTTCATTATGTTGCATGAGATTTATTGGTAACCCTGAATTTGAGCTATTATTTCTTCAAATAGTACATCTCCTGCACGCACTTTCTTGTTCCCTTACTTTTAGATCTCTAATGTAAAGAAATATGGGAACTTCTCACTCCTCCTATTATATCTCTCTCAACCTTTCTTTCATATTTTCCATATCTTAGTCTCTTTGTGCTGCATCCTGGATGATTATTTCAGTTCTATTGGACAATTCATTCATTCTCACTATGGCTATGTTAATTTGCTAAGTTTGCGATATTGTATCTTTTATTTCCAGAAGCTCTGTTGGCTCTTTTCAAAAGTGCCTTGAGAAATTTCATTGTCCCACGTATCTTAATCATTACTTCAATGCTGTTTTATTTCTTTAGACATAGTAAGCATGTGTTTTATAATTTTTGAATATATGATTTCTACCAACATGTGCTCATGGTGTTTTGTTCCCTCATTTAAAAAAAATAAGAGTTCATATTCCTTGGTGCCTTATGTATAGGAATCCTTTGAGAGTTAAAATGTGTCCTCTACAGGAGTATTTTCATTTTCCTCTTCAGGGCAACAGGAGAACACCATAAATCTGAAATCACTTTAAACTAAACTTTAGTATCTGAAATCACTTTAAACTAAACTAAACTTTAGGATTTATTGGGCTACATACACATTATGAATTCACTGTTCCAACTCAGGTGAGATGGAGCTTGTGGTTACTAAATATCAAGGGAGATTTTTATTCCCATTTTTCTCAGAGCCAGTGACAAAATGAGTCAATTATCCCACCTATCTCCTGCAGAGCAGACTATTTAGTCTCCACCTTACCTGGTGATGATGTCTCACTCAAGGAGTTTAGGCAATTTGCAGGGATCTCTGATCTGCTCCCCAGCTGTCCCAGAATCCAGGACTTATCTCTGTCCACCACACATCCCCCATTAAAACCAGTCTTATATTTGGGGGAATAAATAAATGTGTTATAGTTTATAATTCCAAGCACTTTCCTTCATGTCCTACCTACCATTTAAAACATGCATTAACAATTATAAATGTGGCTTTGGTTTTGTTTGTTGGTTGTCAGATGGGAGGGGAATGGGGAACTGCATGAAAAAGGTGAAGGTATTAAGAACTACAAATTGGCAGTTAGAAAATATTCACAGGATGTAAAGTATAGCATATAGTAAGAATATAGTCAACAATATTGTAATAACTATGTATGGTGCTAGGTGAGTACTCGACCTATTGGAAGGATCACTTTGTCAGTTTTATAAATGTTTAACCATTATGCTATACACCTGAAACCAGTATAGTATTGAATGTCTACTATAATTAAATAATAACAATTAAATTATTAATGTGTGGGTTAGGGAAGACTTTTAGATCTTCTTCAACAGCAAGAGTATTATTGAGCATGTAGTATACTATGTGTATTTTTTACTTTTAAACACAGATACTGTATATAGATCTTCATCATTGGACTTAGTTCCTATAGAATATTAAAAGAAAATGTTTTTTGCATTTTGATTTTATTTTCTGTGCTGGCTAATGTAGGATTGATCTGCTAACATGAAACCTGAAATATATATATTAATATGCACTATTTCAAAGAAAAGGAAAGCTACCCAGTGCTTCAAACTGTTCCACTAGGTAGTTAGCTGTAACATGAATCATAAACTGACAACCCCTAGTGAATTTTTAAGTGTAACATGTAGCCAAATTTCACACTTCACAAACACAGGTGCAACTCTGCCTGAAATAATATTATCTCTGAAAGCTCTTAGAGAGCATATTGTATATATTCAGATAAACACTCTAAGATTGAATTTAAATCTATATACTTCTGCACTATAACCAGTCTTTCCAACAAAAAGTGCTATTTTATAAATTAAGTTTAATTTGAAACTGTTGTTTATTTATTAATTTATTTATTTTTTAAAATATATTTTATTGATTTTTCACAGAGAGGAAGGGAGAGGGCTAGAGAGTCAGAAACATCTATGAGAGAGGAACATTGATCAGCTGCCTCCTGCACACCTCCTACTGGGGATGTGCCCGCAACCAAGGTACATGCCCTTGACTGGAATCGAAACTGGGACTTTTCAGTCTGCAGGCCGACGCTCTATCCACTGAGCCAAATCGGTTAGGGCAAGAACTGTTGTTTATTTAGATGGCAATGAATCCTTCTGTGACTTATTATATGCCTTTAGGCTCTTCCATCCTTTTCCCAGCTCCCCACCATACACACACACACACACACACACACACACACACACGGCCCAGTGCATAAAAATATGTCCACGGAAGAGGGGGCAGGGTGTCCCTCAACCCAGCCTGTACCCTCTCTAATCTGGGACCCCTCGGGGCCCCATCGGGCCTAAACCGGCAGTCGGACATCCCACTCACAATCCGGGACCACTGGCTTCAACTGCTCACTTGCCTGCCTGCCTGATTGCCCCTAACTGCTTCTGCCTGCCAACCTGATCACCCCCAATGACTCCCTGGCCAGCCCTGATTGACACCTAACTGCTCCCCTGTTGGCCTGATTGCCCGCA
>NW_006287917.1:314777-315322 GCF_000327345.1 Myotis davidii | reverse complement strand
TTACACAAACTTTCAAACCCCAATTTTCTTTATGCCAGTATATTTTGTTTTGCCATTTCTTTTCCTTTAGTTTAGAGAGCTCAACTTAATTAAGAAATAGACCATGGTCTCGATCGTTATGACACATCTTCTTCAGAGACAAAATAAAAAAAGAGACAGAGAAGATTGAGGAAGAGAAAAAGAAAAGTAGAATGGAACAAATAAACTCTACAAAATAATGTAGAATGTAATTCAATGCAAATAAACTAAGATTTTCAGTGAAAAGGAAAGGTGTGATTTCAGATTTTCCTTTGTAATCAAAGATAGGTTGCCCTATCTTGTTTGCCTCAGTGGATAGAGCATCAGCCTGTAGACTGAAGAGTCCCAGGTTAGATTCCTTCCAAGGGCACATGTCTGGTTTTCAGGCTTGATCCCCAGTAAGGAGTATGCAGGAGGCAGCTGGACACTGTTTCTCTCTCATCATTGATGTTTCTAATTCTCTATCCCTCTCCCTTCCTCTCTGTAAAAAACCAATAAAATATACATTTAAAATTTTCCAGCAAAAG
>NW_006287917.1:309921-314330 GCF_000327345.1 Myotis davidii | reverse complement strand
ACAGCCCTTTCAGGTTTGGGGTCCCCAGTGGGGTGCCTGGCCAGCCTGTGTGAGTGGCTGATGGCTGTTTTCAGACTGACCAAGCCTCCTGGCGACCATAGCTTCTAGCCTTTCCTTTTTTTGTTTTGTTTTTTATTTGCTCCAGCTCCATGGCCATGGTGACTGGGAGCAGGTATCTGGGGTTTATTTACCTTCTATAATTGAAACTTTATTGCCTTGAGAGGAGGCAGTAGCCGGCCGGGAAGCTTGGCTTCCTCTATCATTGGGGCAACCAAACCTCCTGCTTGCTCCAGCTCCATGGCTGCTGGCCGCTATCTTGGTTGGGTTAATTTGCATATAATCACTCTGATTGGCTGGTGGGTGTAGCTTAAGGCATAGTGAAGGTATGGTCAATTTGCATGTTTGTCTATTATTAGGTAAGTTGAAGATAGGTGACTATGAGGAGAGAGATTTCTTTTATCTACTCTCTTGTTTTCTGCTTAAGATGCTGAGTACTTCTCTCTTCCCTGATGACAAATGTCCTTGAAGGGAATGAAAAGCCTTTCATTAGGCTCTTACCAATATGATGTGGTATGTACCTATAAGAGTGTGGTTCTTGGGCCAACAGTATTAATTTTATCTGAGAACTTATTAGAAAGTCAGAATTGTACCTCAGACTCACTGAATCCAAATCTGTGTTCTGTTAAGATCTCAGATTAGTTGTATGCACATTAGTCTGAGAAGCTATGCTCTCAGGAATCTTTTCAGGTAACTCCACAAATTCAATAAGAAGATGCGATTTTTTGCTCTATTTTCCTTTTGCTTTCCGTGAATATTATCTTTGTTGAGACTTTATAAAAAGTGATGATTTAGTGATTTCAAATGCTGGGGGATAATGTCTGCTACCTGCATATGAATCTTCCTTCAAACAAAAACTACAAATACAACCACACATAATCCATGTCTTCAGCATTAGTAGGACAAAGAATATCTATCCTAGAAAAATGATCACTAAATATTAAGAGAGAAAAAAAGTGGTTGAAATAGAAGACAGGTAAGAAATGTCCAAAATAAGGCACTGTTTAATTAGATTAAGTAGATGTTTGGGTTGGGGATATGAGGAGTTTCTTGAAAGGGAGGTTGGCTCAGTTTGCATGGACCTTTTATGCCCTTTGCTCTTCTTTCTTCTGCCTGGAATAAGGACATGATGGTGAAGGGGTCATCTTGAGATAATTAAAGGGAAAAAAGAGACCCAAAGACATCTCAGATGTAGCATATTGACATTACCAATACCATGTCACTTATCTTGGTAGTTTTAGTTACATGAGAAAAATTAGTTCCCATCATTTTTACTATGTTTCTGTTTTATGTAACTGAATGCTAATACATTTGATAAGCTTTTAACATAGTACCTAAACACAGTAAGCACTTGATAAATGTTTGATATTATTAATAATAAAGCTTTATAATTTATATCCATTTAATGCTGATAGAAATGCACATTTTTTGGAAGAACTATTTATCCGTATTTTTATCTAAGTAGCTTGGACTTAAAAAAAAAAAAGTTCTATTTTTTTTTTTAAATCAAAAACTATCTTAGACTCTTACCTCCACAACCTAAAATGAGATATAAGAAAAATAGAAACTCTTCCCTGAAAATTTAATCCAGGGCCTATACTAAATGTTCTATATACATTTTCACTCCTAATCCACACAAAAACTTTCACAAAAAAGGTTTAACCTCCTTTTTACTGAAGTGGAAACTAAAATGAAATATATTAAATAATTTGCTCAAAACCACCTTTCAATTAAGGGAAAAGACTATTGTTAAATTTATGTGCATCTAACACCAAAGCTCATGTCCATAAAATAAAACACATATTAATCATTACAGTCAATTACACATTATTTTGGTTAGAAATAACACACCTTGGAAAATAACAAAAAAATCTGAAAACGGTACATTGTGTCAAGAACTCCTGGAAAACCCTGCTTTGCAGGCTGGAAGGGTTCAAGGTTATCCTTCACAACAAGTCTTTCTTCATCTCTGGAAAAGATGAATGTAATAAACTGTTCTCCCACAGAGGGTGGCATTTCAGTCTTAAACCATCCCATTCCCAGAAGATAATCATATCAATAAACACAAAAGAAGAAAGGGTGGACTTCAAAAGTCTGAGAGTCTTCAAAATGTTTCTACCCTTCACTGGTGGTCCTCAAATGCTGGTATGTGTCAGAATTTCCTGGAGGGCTTGTTAAAACACAGAGTGCTGGGCCCCAACCCCAGGTTTTCTGAGTCCATTAGTCTGAGAATCAGTATTTCTAAAAATGTCCCGAGTGACACTGATGTTGTGGAACAGCAAGTAAGGAGGCCTGGCAGGGAGTGCGCTGGCAGAGGTGGTGATTTTAAATGTGGTGATCAGGGTAAGCCCTTCACGGTTTTGAATTCACTTGGTGGGAGGTGGGAGGTAGCAGTCCACACTGTTTGGATTTTAGGAACAACTTAAGAGAGGAAAATTCACCAGAAGAGTGCTAAGAAATCTCTGTAATTAATGTTTGATCATTACTTGGGGCAATCTTGTGCATAAATAAAAGCAACATTGTTTGGAAAACCACTATAATTGATGTTTGTTTCTTGGATTTCTGACTCACTCAATCAAGGTCTTATAAACAGAAGCCATGAATTACTTAGGGTCTGTAGGGACAACAACTCTTTGGCAAGGAATTCCTATAAAACAGACATATCATCAAAATTACACTATCTTAACCATTATAAATTGGTAAATGTAATATAAGACAGGCTTTTAACAGCTACTCTAATAGTCATGCAAGCCATAGAGTTCGTACATTATTTCTAAAATCACGGTTTAACTCTTATAACATCTCGCTTGTCTAGAGCTAAGAACGTTGTTGAGAAGCTACAACTTACTTGATGCAAAAAGGAGGTGTTTCTATCCAAGACCATTAAAATGGGACTTTAAGATTTTTAACAAAGAGAGAACTTAGGACCACTTTTTCTCAACTGATAGACAATCTTTGAGTCAAAGCAGAAAAACAATAATACCAAAAAGTGAGAAACATCCGATGCATGACAGCTGAGAGTGTAGGACAGCAGAACAAAGACGGTAAATAGCTCTCAAAGGCACTGGATGGAGCATCACACATGCTTATCTCCTAAAACAGTGGTTCTCAACCTTCCTAATACTGCCACCCTTTAATACAGTAACATAATTAAAGCATAGTGATTAATCACAAAAACAATATGTAATTATATATGTGTTTTCCGATGGTCTTAGGCGACCCCTGTGAAAGGGTCGTTCGACCCCCAAAGGGACGTGACCCACAGGTTGAGAACCGCTGTCCTAGAAAGTGTTTACTTCCTCAGCTTGTTTTGAGATGTCATCTTCCTCACCTTGCTGTTATAGGCTCATTTTGGCTTTATCCTTGAAGCAGTTCTCATCTGAGTCTAGAATGAGTTCTGTCAATACTGAGGCCTCTTGATGACATGCTCATTAGCCTTGCACTAAGAGTTCCTTCACTTCTCATATGGCTGAGTAAAAATCCTTACATTGCTGCAGTGCTCAGTTTTGGCAGATTTTGAGTTTTTTGTTTGAAGGACTTAGGGTTAAAATGCTGAGCTCTTAACCTGTGGAGTCTGCGCTAAGTCCAGTTAGTATCAGAATTAAATTAAATTGCAGGATACCCAGCTGGTATCAAATAATTGGTTGGTGTGGAAAAAAACACACCCTCAAATCTGGTGTCAGAAGTATTGTATGTAGGAATAAAGGAGAAATGGGGAGTTTTTCCCATACTACTACTTTTATCTCCATTTGAAATACAGAAAAAGTGATGCTGAGAGAGACTTGCCACTTGTTCCCAGTCATGGGGCCAGTAAGCTGATGCAACGTAAGTGAAAAACCTTGAACTCCTTCCTTGAACTTTTTCCTCGCATGCTATCCTTTTTCCTTCCCCCCACCCCCTCCTTTTCATCCCATTCATTCCCCCTCTTCCTCTTGTTCAATAGTCTTCACATTATTATGCCTCCTAACATTCTCAGACATCTATCTGCTCTTCCTTCTTACTATTACCACAGTATTAACCCTTTATCACTTCCCTCCTGAGTATGAAATTGTCAACTAGCTAGTGTGCTGGCCCCATGTGTTGATGTATGTCCCTATCTGGCTCCATGATAAATCATGAAAATACAAATCTAATTATTTTTCTCATTTGCTTAAAATTATTTCATTGCTATTCATTATTCCACAATAAAGTCTAAGCTACTTTAAATGACATACAGTAGTCCCTGCCCTCATTTCTCCTATATCCCTCCTTGAATATATGTTTGTGCATGTACAGACACACAGACACATAGTTTTTCAGCCATAGAGGGTGATGTCTCAATGAACCATGCACTTCCATGGCTCCTCATGCTA
>NW_006287917.1:306522-309803 GCF_000327345.1 Myotis davidii | reverse complement strand
TTCATATAAATAAATGACACAGGGAGGCACTTTCTATTCTCTTCTCTCATTAAATTTAGTGCATTTCTTAAAATGAGCTCATCTTATCACATTGCTATAATTAATTTCTCCATTTAATTCTGATTCTGCTTCCCCCCACCCCATGACTTCAGGCCCCTCAAAACCACACACTATGTCCTCACCATTTTAATACTAGAGGCCCAATGCACGAAATTCATGCCAGGGCTTGGCCCTCACAGCCCCAGCTTGGTCCAGAAGGATGTCTGGTCTAATTAGCATATTATACGTTTTATTATTATAGATTCTCAGTAATTGTGACTGCTTCTGGTTCACAGTAATTATTCAACAAGTACCTGAAGAATGGATGAACAGATGAATAAATGAATAAATGAGAAGTAGTATAGAACAATTAAGTATAATTTGGGGGCCAAAGAGACCTGGGTGTGAAATCCAGCTCTTCAATGGGATTTTGAATAAGGTACTTAATCCACTTAGATCCTGTTTCCTAATATGTAAAATTTGAACATTGGGGAAATAGTACTCCCTAACTCATAGGGAAATGGTAAGGATTAAATAGAATAATGCATGTAAAGCATTTAACACAAATTCTTGGCATGTAAAAGTTTTCATTAAGTGCTATTATTTTTACTATAAATGGAAATAACTTAGTTCAAATATACTAGTACTGTAGAAATGAGATTGAACAAAAATTATTGAAGAGGGATGGTTTTTTAGAAGAAGAGGAATCAAAACTTTCTTTGAGGAAAAAAGGAAGATAAACTGAAGAATAGATGAAATTGGGAAGGTCATTTGAGGCTCTTCAGTTTAAGCATATTGCCCAACATCACTGTTTAAAGCCTATTTTAAGCAGCCCATTGGAAAGGACATTGGGTTAAGACACTGCTTTTATTGCTCAAGAAATCAAGGTTGTTCTTTGGTGTCAAACCAAGCCAAACAGGAACAGCTCTGAATTTGTCTTAAATAATATTCCTCTCTCTGAACAGTTCTGACACTAAGCATAAAGACAACTTGATCTTTATTAGAACCAAACAGAGATATGCAACATTTTATTCCTGTATTTTCAGCATATTTTTATTTTTATTTTTTACTTTTAATTTCTTTATCGATTAAGGTATTACATATGTGTCCTTATCCCCCCACTACCCCCACACACTCATGCCCTCACCCCCTGTTGTCTGTGTCCATTGGTTAGGCTTATATGCATGCATACAAGTCCTTTGGTTGATCTCCCAGTATTTTTTATACACACGATGTTTAAATTTTCCAGAGTGAATGGATCATGTTTTGTTGACCTAACTGCTAAAATGATTGTGAGTCACTTGTGAGTAAAAGTATGCCAAATGTCCTAAACCATTTTACATCTCCAAGGACAAGGGTATTTGCAGCTACCTTCTAGTATAAATGCATTTTAACCCTAAGCCCTTCAAAGTTATTAGCAATGACACCAGCTAAGGAATGATCAACAAAACTTAAGTTTCATTATCTCCATTTCTTCCCTCTAATTTATAAATCAGCATTTTCTTCTTTTAGATCACCCGCCTCTTTCTGTCTCTCATAATGGCCACCCCTATTCACGCTCTGAGAATTTTCATGTCACGTTGTCCTCAGTTACATGCTGATTAGAATGGACGTGCCTGGCTTTAGCAATGGGTCAAGTGCAAGTTCACAAAGGTAATAATGTGATTAGTGGACAATATGTTTTAGAAAAATGTTTCCTACCACCATCGCATGTAACATTTGTTTTTAAATGGCTTTCCCTTAAAAGGTGGGTGAGTATTAACCCTTTATCACTTCCCTCCTGAGTATGAAATTGTCAACTAGCTAGTGTGCTGGCCCCATGTGTTGATGTATGTCCCTATCTGGCTCCATGATAAATCATGAAAATACAAATCTAATTATTTTTCTCATTTGCTTAAAATTATTTCATTGCTATTCATTATTCCACAATAAAGTCTAAGCTACTTTAAATGACATACAGTAGTCCCTGCCCTCATTTCTCCTATATCCCTCCTTGAATATATGTTTGTGCATGTACAGACACACAGACACATAGTTTTTCAGCCATAGGAGGGTGATGTCTCAATGAACCATGCACTTCCATGGCTCCTCATGCTATTATGCTCCATCTATAAAGCCTCTTCATCTGGTTTCACACATAGCACCTTTCAAGATTTCACTTAAGGGGGAATTCAACTTCATATGAATAAACTACACAGGGAGGCACTTTCTATTCTCTTCTCTCATTAAATTTAGTGCATTTCTTAAAATGAGCTCATCTTATCACATTGCTATAATTAATTTCTCCATTTAATTCTGATTCTGCTTCCCCCCACCCCATGACTTCAGGCCCCTCAAAACCACACACTATGTCCTCACCATTTTAATACTAGAGGCCCAATGCACGAAATTCATGCCAGGGCTTGGCCCTCACAGCCCCAGCTTGGTCCAGAAGGATGTCTGGTCTAATTAGCATATTATACGTTTTATTATTATAGATTCTCAGTAATTGTGACTGCTTCTGGTTCACAGTAATTATTCAACAAGTACCTGAAGAATGGATGAACAGATGAATAAATGAATAAATGAGAAGTAGTATAGAACAATTAAGTATAATTTGGGGGCCAAAGAGACCTGGGTGTGAAATCCAGCTCTTCAATGGGATTTTGAATAAGGTACTTAATCCACTTAGATCCTGTTTCCTAATATGTAAAATTTGAACATTGGGGAAATAGTACTCCCTAACTCATAGGGAGATGGTAAGGATTAAATAGAATAATGCATGTAAAGCATTTAACACAAATTCTTGGCATGTAAAAGTTTTCATTAAGTGCTATTATTTTTACTATAAATGGAAATAACTTAGTTCAAATATACTAGTACTGTAGAAATGAGATTGAACAAAAATTATTGAAGAGGGATGGTTTTTTAGAAGAAGAGGAATCAAAACTTTCTTTGAGGAAAAAAGGAAGATAAACTGAAGAATAGATGAAATTGGGAAGGTCATTTGAGGCTCTTCAGTTTAAGCATATTGCCCAACATCACTGTTTAAAGCCTATTTTAAGCAGCCCATTGGAAAGGACATTGGGTTAAGACACTGCTTTTATTGCTCAAGAAATCAAGGTTGTTCTTTGGTGTCAAACCAAGCCAAACAGGAACAGCTCTGAATTTGTCTTAAATAATATTCCTCTCTCTGAACAGTTCTGACACTAAGCATAAAGACAACTTGATCTTTATTAGAACCAAACAGAGATATGCAACGT
>NW_006287917.1:302032-306053 GCF_000327345.1 Myotis davidii | reverse complement strand
GGTCAAGTGCAAGTTCACAAAGGTAATAATGTGATTAGTGGACAATATGTTTTAGAAAAATGTTTCCTACCACCATCGCATGTAACATCTGTTTTTAAATGGCTTTCCCTTAAAAGGTGGGTGAGTGCACATGCGCGCACACACATACATTTCAAGAGCTAGTTCTTCACGATTAATTTTCTCTTTTTATTCTTTTTTATCTTTCCCCCTTTTTAAATAAAGAATACCCTTTACCTTTTACTGTGTGCCATTACCTATTAGGTGTCTCTTGGTAACAAGATGCTTTAGGTTATAAATACTATGCTAACTAGAGAACCCACCCCAATCCAAATTACCACAGTCCCTTCAACAGCTACATTAACCAGTGTCGAGTGAGTCTCACGGAAAGGCTGGCTACAATATGCTCTGTGACACTATGTAACATGGGGCAAATAACTTGCTTCTTCACCCATGTGTTAGCTCTGAAAACATAGCTCTCATGAAGAAAGACTATATTCATAGAAAATATCTCAGAATAAATAGGTATACTGTGCTGAGATAAAAGCAACAAATAATAACGCTTTGATTAAATGTTCAGCTTTCCAGAAATTTTTGTGTGTCACAAAATGGGAAGTTCCTTTGTTTTTAGTTATCTTCAATAATGAATAAATGAGAATAGTATACTTGAGAGTGAATATTAATGAGAATAAAGGAGGATATTTCAAAGGATAAATAATCCAAAATTTGTTTAAATTAGAATGAGACACACATAAATCCCTGCCCGCTTGTATTTGTTAATTGGCCCTTATCATAGCTCTCTCTTCTCCTTCCCCAGCAATTTTCACATGGGCATTGCTTCCGTGCCCATGCCCTTCCCTGGGCACAGCACAAACAGAATTCTATTTTACCCCCCTCTCTTCCACTAACACCTTCTAAAATTCTACTGCCTATGTAGACATTAAATGTGCAATGGGAAAATGTGAAGTTTAATATTATTTAACTTAAAGAAACAAACTCTATTTAATTTAGGATTTTTATATAAATATTACACAGACCCAGAAATCTTTAATTAGCATGCTTTCATTTGATGCTTTAGAGAACTGAACCTCATAGAAATGTTAAATGGCCACCAAAGCAATGTGTCACACTAGTGTTAGTAATAATCTAGAAATAGTGAATAAACAAACTTCCCTGTGTATTAATAAGGGCAGGTTGACAAAAGTTATGCTG
The DNA here is from genome assembly GCF_000327345.1 of Myotis davidii. Lineage (NCBI taxonomy): Eukaryota > Metazoa > Chordata > Mammalia > Chiroptera > Vespertilionidae > Myotis > Myotis davidii. Next base: position 304,844 of record NW_006287917.1, on the reverse strand, counting down.
ATATAAGAGCTATCCTCCAAGACGGGTCAATAATCTATTTCCCTAAGATTCTGGAAATGGGCAAACCTAGTTAATTCTGTATAGAATTTTAAATGAATAATAAGAAAACCTGCAGTTAGAGTGGAGTACTCTCATGTGTAAACTGGGTTTTAAGTATTTTTTTTAATTTTTAAAAATATATTTCTTTATTGATTTCAGAGAGAAAGGGAGAAGGAGAGAGAGATAGAAACATCAATGATGAGAGAGAATCATTGATCGGCTGCCTCCTGCTTGCCCCCACTGGGGATCTAACCCGCAACCCAAGCATGTGCCCTTGGCTGGAATGGAACCAGGAACCCTTCAGTCCGCAGGCTCTCTATCCACTGAGCCAAACCGGCTGGGGGGGGGGGGATTTTTTAATATGTGACTTCGGTGACACTAATGATTGGCCAAGTTTGGGAAACACTAGCTTAGAAGCCACATTCAGGAACTCCGGCCAGTGGCGTACAGGAGGAGTGCCTCAAATACTCGTGTGCAAGGACTCTCCTCCGCGGTCGTTCTGCCAAGGCCCGGTGCTCTCGTGACCAGCAGTGCAAGATGAATGGGATGAGAACGGTACCTGATGCTGCGGGAGAACGCAGAGGCGAGAAGTGAAATCCCTGTGAAAACACCCCCAGGGCTACCACTGTTAACTTCTCAGTGAGCAATAACATCCTGGTCCTTTCTGTGTATATTTCTTAAAATAAAATTATGATTTTGCTTTACACCCTATTTTGTCATCTAGACTTCAATATGTACATGGAAGAGGAATGTATCAATACCAGGCTATCCAGGCACATGTGTGTCCCTGTGTGTTGTAAGGGCATTGCAAGATTATTGCTAGAGATTAAATAGGGATTCATATATAAAACAATGAACAAATAATTTGAATTCTATATTTATTTTTGTTTTGAGAGTTAAGTAAATATTATTAAAGCTAATTATTAGGGGGAAAGGTTACCCTAGAAAGAGAAATTCAGTGACTACCTGAATAAACTGCCCAACCAACCAAAGAAGGAATCATTTAGCATAGTGATTAGTTTTGATGAAAAATGTGTGAACCAAGCTTTAGCTCTTTAACTTGGTGACCTTTCTTTTTTATTTACGATATTAGTTTATTCATTCTTTAGCCTCTTGCATACTAGCTAGTAAAGAGTGTCAGACATTCACAGAGTAGAGGGAGCTTGGAGCTTCCCCAGGAAGCATCAAGATAGCAGCATCTACTAGCCTTTAGAAAGAGGATGCCTAATTGAAAACAAAACAAAAATCCCTGGTAACTCTTTATTCTCTGCAAAGATGAAGGACTATTCCTTCAGCCAAATTAGTACACCTGTGGCATCTAAGGGAGTCAAGGTCTGCTCCCATTTAGAAAGGACCAGGAGATAACACTTCTCATAACTATACAGTACAGAGGAAATCTGTGGAAATTGCTAAAATCACATCTAGCACATGGGTATTTGAAAACCACTTATACAATATGAATAGACCCTTGCATTTTTTAAAGAATAGAAACAGGAAACCAGACGGACACTCAGAGTGTCTGTGTCTGTTGATACAGCACCAAGCAAAGAGAAACACGCAGCCAGACACTGACGCAGACCGTTTGGTTTGCACTCTCAACAGTTCCCAGCCACAGCTGGCTGCACTTGCAAGCGAGTCTTTTTTTCTCTGACCCAGCTGTGCAGAGCCTGGGACATTATATTGCAAAAGATGCCCAAATTAGTTAGGCTAAGTAATTCTGGCTTTTTCAGAGATCTTAAGAAAGAACACATTTTATCTTTGTCCTCCCAAATCTCTCCCATTACTTACTTGCCCACTCCCTTTTCAATACCCAGTCACTCCTATTGCTTACTTGGGATATTTTCTAGACTGAATGAAGGGCAGAATCTCAGAGTCTTGACTAGATGAAGGGAGTAGTAAATCTCGAAATCGTTCTGTCAAAAGAAAAATGAACACCAAGCTGTAAAAAAATGTCATGAAAATAATTTCAAAATAGAATTATTTCCTCTTCTCTCACATTTGTTAACTATTTGACTGTGCATCCTTTATTAGAAGTTTACTCACTGATCTCTATACTACTAAATTATATCTATTTAACTTTAATGATTATATATCTTTTTATGATTAAGACACCACAACTGCGAATATAAAAATATCAAGTATTTACTAGTTTAGACCCATAAAACCTTATAATTGAAAGATTAGATAAAATAGACATGACCACTAAATATCCCAAGAGATGCACAATCTCATTAGTAACCTTTGAAATGCAAACCAAAATCACACACCATTAGATAGCATTCACGTTACATGGCATGGAATTGACAGAAATTAATCTCACAAGACAAAGTGTTAGAAAAAATATAGATCAATGTGAGCTTTCTATGCTTCTGGCGGGAATTCAAGTTGGCCCAATAGCTTTGGAAAAACGATTTGGCATTATCTTTCAAGTTTAACCCTTGCACACACTAGGAGCCAATATTTCCATTCCCAGATATAAACTCTGAAGAAACCTTCAGATATGTCTTAGGCAGCAGGTAAAAATGTTCATAGCAGCCACTGTTCACAACTGCACAATATAAACAACTGAACTGCCCACTGTCAGGAGAATGGACAATATGTGGTATATTCACACAATGGAATATTAATTGAAATAAAACTGAATGAAATCAGTTACAAATAAAAACATAGTGAATCATATTAGTATGTTGTTGAGTGGAAAATAGCAACAGAATACATATATAGAAGAATATCATTCTTCTGTTGAGTTAAATAAACAACTACTAAGAAATGA
>NW_006287917.1:274731-301212 GCF_000327345.1 Myotis davidii | reverse complement strand
CCACCATGAGAAGCAAGGAGACCTGTATTTCAGCTGTGATAGTCACAACATCAGGCTGAGACAGAGCGTAACGCTGGAACTCCAGGCTTCAGTCAATCTGTCACTCGCTGAAGGTGAGCCATTTCCACAAAATACTGAAAATCTACACTTAAGGACACTCGCCATTTCCCAGGTACTGAATAGTTACACGTTACACATTTGTGAGCATCATGGCTACAAAGTATGGCTGAGAAGCAGGACGTGGATTTTTATTAAAACATGCTAAATCAGATATTTAGCTGACTTCTACTGTTCTTTGTGTTTTCACCACTCTGACAGTTGCTATAAAACACTTAGGGAAGAACTAAAGAAATCTAAAACGGGTGGTTTTAATCCCCAGTTCACATGAAAACACAATTTATTTTTTTCTCTTTTAAGTATGCTTATTCTTTAATTTGAGTTCATATTTTTGAACTAAAGAAATCTAAAACAGGTGGTTTTAATCCCCAGTTCACATGAAAACACTATTTTTTTTCTCTTTTAAGTATACTTATTCTTTAATTTGAGTTCATATTTCTAAAAAATTAAGCTACATTATTGACTGATATACTGCAATTTTTAATCAACAGAATTAAAATTCATTTCAATGAAATGTCTAGCAATTCTTCTGATGATACTACCCTTGCTTTTAAGTCTACTTTCCAATTTATGTAGCTTTTCATTAATTGAGTTATTTGTAGTATTTCTCCTTCTCTTTGTTCCCTTCCATTTGTCCCCTTTTTAAAGAGTCTTATAGAATAAAGCCCATTACCCAACATCAAACATGATGAACTTTATTAAGATTCTGCTCAAATGGCTATATTGAATATGATAAATCCTTCAGTGCAAACAATAAACATGAATTAAAATATTACTGCGTGATTCCCAAACTGACTTTAATGCAAAGAAAACAGAATTCTTAATGAAAACAACTATAATATAACATAGCTATAGGTTATTCCCTATTTATATAACCACAAAGTACATTTGATTGTAATTATGGAAGAAAATCTCTGAAGATAACTAAAACAAAATAAAATAAGACAAACAAACAACTCCCCCATACACATACACAAAGAGCCTGCTACTGGGGCATGTGCCCTTGACCGGACTTGAAGCCAGGACCTTTCAGTCTGCAGGCCGATGCTCTATCCACTGAGCCAAACCAGCTAGGGCTCAAAGGCAGTATTTCTTTTCTTTTCTTTTTCAATCCTCACCAAAGGATATTTTCCCATTGATTTTTAGAGAGTGGAAGAGAGAGGGAAAGACAGAGAGAAATGTCAATGTGAGAGAAACACATTGACTGGTTGGCTCCTGCATGTGCCCTGACAAGGGCCCTGGTCTGGGAGGAGCCTGCAACTAAGGGTCGAACCCGGGACCCTTCAGTCTGCAGGCGTGAGAGAAACACATTGACTGGTTGTCTCCTGCATGTGCCCTGACAAGGGCCCTGGTTTGGGAGGAGCCTGCAACCAAGGGTCGAACCAGGGACCCTTCAGTCTGCAGGCCGAAGTTCTATCCACTGAACCAAACTGGCTAGGGCTCAAATGGCAGTATTTCGTCTTTTCTTATGACTGAGTATCATCCCACTGTATATATGTACCACATCTTCTTTATCCAGTACTCTACTGAAGAACATTTTGGTTGTCTCCATGTCTTGGCCATGGTGAATGATGCTGCAATGAACATAGGGGTGTATATATTTTTGCGAATAAATGTTTTCAAATTTCTCTACCTAAAAATTATATTCTTTTAAAAATTTCTATTTTTATTATATTAATAAATTCTTAAATGTGAAGAGTTAACTCTATCTCATATCTCAAGAATAAAAGTAAATGATTAAAATTGTTCTTAGAAAAATCCAAGTAAATTAAAATTGTTCATAATTCTTATATTAATCCGTCTTTAGTTTCCCAGATTATGCCTATTAACTATTTAATTCGTATCCTGTTCTTTATTTGGTCATAGGAAAAGCAGCTAAGTAAACTGATGCTTCATTTGTTAAGTAGCAAAACTTTTATTTTTTATTTTATTTTATTTTTTTTATATATTTTATTGATTTACTGTCCTCTTAAGCAAAATGCCAACCAGAGGATTTGCTTTCTTGTTAAGTCCAAAGTCGAATCCTTAAGAAAACGGTAGTTATCCAAATACTAGGGCTAGGTCTATTAACAGGGCTTCTTAAAACAATGTCATTAAAGCCACTGAATGAAGGGGAGGATTTTCCACATAGTGACATTCTGATGAGCTGATTAATGATGTGATAAATGTCTGAACAGGATTTCCTAACAGTAGGAAATATATCTTAATGAACACAAGCTTTGGTAGACTTCCACCCACTCTTCCTTTCTCCCATTCAATCAACAAAAAGACTCTGAGGCTACCAGAACTGGTTAACATATTGCACACAATTCCATGAATTTGGGTTCCCTGAACAATCAATTGTGAGACATTATAATTAATTATTTAAAAACAAAGGCAAGGAAAATAAAATGCTCTCCAGTTTTAATCCAACTGTTTTGCATATTTACTGTGACAAGTTCTTTATTTTCCCCTTTGTGGAAAATAGCCCAGCTGTAATCCTCCTCAATATTCAGATTGTAGCAAATGAGATAAGGATTTGCATAACATGACAAAAAGGTATGCAAATATATTCCTGGGCTGAGAATAAAATAAAATCTTCTTGCTACCACTAAAAAAAAAAAAAAGGAAGAAAGAAAAAGTTAAATACAGAATAGATATATAAAGGTGATGCTGATTATGCTATTCTTTTATAATCTAAAAGTCCTTTATGTCTAGATACATGATCACAGCCACCTAATTAATACCTTTAACAAAAGCCTAAGAAATTGTTTGCTGGAGGAACTCAAGGTTTTACCAACTCCTACTCATTTTTTCCTCCCAGGTAAATCCTTACCTTTGCCTCTCCACATGAAAATGATTATTCTAACCTCTCGAATACCAGATTGTAATGGGCAAGTAAAGAAAATGAGATAGCAACTCTATTTAGAGTGACAACATTGCTCTAAAAAAAAACACTAAAAAGAAGTTCTTGGCATTTTTATTAATAGATACAAACTTTCTTCTTTTCCTCTTACTGCTCATATTGTACTAAATTTGCAAGTTTTAATTCTTTTTCAAAAAGCACCGAAACGAAATCCTTGAGGGACCTGAAGCAGACCCATTAGAGACTTAACCGTAGGTTTTACAATGACTAGTATAATGTAACGTAGGGAGCTACAGAATAAATGTTGCCAAAAAAACAAGACACTATTTCTATACTTAAACTGAAAACTAAAACAAGATCAGTAAATGATTACACCATAATATTTATGTGATTTTACAAGAAACTCAGAGTTATCTCATAACACGGGCAGTGTTATAAGTGAGTACACATGAGAAAGGCTCTACCAAAGGACAAATCTTTCTTTACTCATACAGTCTGTAGTACTTAGAAGCAACAGGTTACAATAGAAGATATCAAATTGGATGTCAGAAAGTGAATCCTCTACCAACTTTCCATCTCTGTTCTTAATTCCTTTTTTGTTTTCAATTGAAAAATGAGTCAGATGAGTTCAGTGATCATTTCAACTTTGAATCTCCTCTGAAGAACAATATGCTTAAGGACAGGAAGGGAATCTTGCCAAAGTCACTGTTATGGAGGGAGGGTGGTCCTATATCTTGGTTCTCCTGGGACATTTCTGGTTTACGCCTTTTAGCAATCTGCTTAATTTAGTATTCGTCTCAGAATTTAATTTTTAATTAAATGTTATTAATAAAATATGCTGGGGGTGCTATGGTTGATATAGAGGAGAACCCTCCCCCCACCCCAAAATTCTGCTTCAAGTAAGTACTTGACCAGCTGTGGGGAGTGCAATAAGCAGGTGGGCTGTGGCTGTCAGCTACATCAGGGTCTGCCTCAGGTGCTTGGGAAAACATACCTTTCCAAGAAAGGCTCCTATCCAGTGGCCGAACAAGGCAGGGTATTTTAGCTCCTTGCAGGCAACTCTGATGGGCAATATTTGCTCCAGACCTTCTTACCAGTTTGGTCCAGGCTTTGTAGAGCCTGCCTGGCTGTTCAACATCTTCCTCCATCCAGTCTTCCTTCCTACCTCTTCCCTCCATAGGTGTTGATACCTCATATGCATTTTACATTCACTTACCAGTAAATTACTTCTCAAAGTCAGTTTTTGAGGAACCCAACCTGTATGTAGAGTATCTACTATGTTCTCAGCTACTATTAGGTGAGATTCATATGCACATAGTTATGTCAGAATAAACCATTTCTTTCCCACCCATTTTCAGAGGTAATGTAACTAATACCTTTGTTGAAAAAACAGGTGCTCATTGTTAAAATGAAATGCTCTCAGACATAGATTCCTTTGTACAAGTAACAACATTTAGTCTGGGCCAATGGGGGAAAAATAAGCTAGTATCCCTGCAGGTCCACAAGGTATACTAGCCAGTTGCACCATGCCCTGTGTATCTCAGCATTCTCAACTGAAATGCAGCTTTTGTTCTCCTATGGTCTCTAGCTTATATTCTCCAGTTAGTAAGGGACAGGTACCTGTTTTATTTCTTTTTTTCGCTCTCCTCTCTAACTCAATTCCCTATTCTTTCTTTCTTTAAAATTAAATCCAGAAGGAACTAGGTTTAATTTTAAAGAAATAAAAATTCCTCTTTCTCACTTCTCCTCTTAGTCATTTTCTACCCATCCCTTATTGCATAACAAAAACCCCAAAATAGTTCCAAAACACATTCTTTTCTTTAAGAAAGGTAATATTAGGAAGGAAAGGAAGCTGGTAAAGGCTGGGGGTGAGGTCTCTGAACACATACACATTAATAATTTTTATACAAATACAAAAGAATAGGGTGAAACTATTAGGGTTAAAGAAGAAACAATGGCATGGATAAATAAGTCAATTTAAGACTAACAATAAAACATGGAAAATATTCCTTTCTACCTAAAAGTACAAAACAACAAAAATAAATTAAGAAAAATACTATATAATAAAGAGGCAATATGCAAATTGACCATCACACAAACACACAAGATGGCTGCCCCCATGTGGTCAAAGATGGCCACCACAAGATGGCTGGCAGGGGAGGGCAGTTGGGGGCATCCATGCCTGCAGGGGAGGACAGTTGCGGGGGACCAGGCCTGCAGGGGAGGGCCATTGGGGTCAACCAGGCCTGCAGGGGAGGCAGTTGGGGGCAATCAGGCCTGCAGGGGTGGGCAGTTAGGGGCAACCAGGCTGGCAAGGGAGGGCCGTTAGGGGCAATCGGGTTGGCAGGGAGCAGTTAGGCGTCGATCAGGCTGGCAGGAGATGGTTAGAGGGTGATCAGGCTGTCAGAGAAAAGCAGTTAGGGGCAATCAGGCAGGCAGGCAGGTGAGTGGTTGGGAGCCAGTAGTCCTGGACTGTGAGAGGGATGTCTGACTGCCTGTTTAGGTCCGATCCCTAAATGGGCAGTCACACATCCCTCGAGGGGTCCCAGATTGGAGAGGGTGCAGGCTGGGCTGAGGGACACCTCCGCCCCCATGCAAAAATTTCATGCACCAGGCCTCTAGTATTAATATAAAAGAGGGGAAAATGTGTATGGATAAGGGGATTCTGAGAGTGGCAACGTATGTTTAGTCCAGTTATTATTCCTGAAATTGAGGTGGATTCAGGGAACAACCGGGCCAAAGGTAACATCAACTGAAGCCAAAACTCCATTAATTTTCCATAAGCCCTTACTGTTATGGGTCTACTATAGTAATGTTTTGGTTTCTCAGAAAATAGTGTCACTTTGGAGTCAATGTTTAGCTCCCCCAAAGTTGAATTATTTCCTTTCTACAATGCAGAGTCACTCTAGCAATGACTGCAGGATAAGAGGATTATTTTACAGTTTAATTTTTGACATGTACAAGGGTCCTTTCTCTAAGGGATGTGACCACCCCTTTTTAAAGGGGTTCAGATCTATGAACTGACTCAAGTCTGGGAAATGGATGAAGGGCTGTGATTCTCTATTGAGATGATTCAAGTCATGCCTCTATCTGCTAACCCTAGAGCTTTCGTACAAATTAAATTATAACTTACGAGGTCATCCACCTATTTGAATCCTAAGGACACCATGGTCTGTCAGTCAACACCAAAGATCTCTACACATCAATCCATTCTGATCACTGTTTCAGCCATGCTGCCCATTATGTTAAAAAACCCATCTCAACTCTATCAATTAAATGCTGCCTCTTAGCCCCTGCCTATCAGAAACCTCATCTTCTCCACTGCATTCAAGGAGCCCGCTTCAGTGACGGCCTCTTTCACTTGTCATTCTCAGCCCGTAATCAGCCACCACGAGCTTTTCCAGAGTTCCAGAATGCCTGTCAATAATATATTTATCAAAGCTGTAGTGAAGAATTCTTCATGAGAATTTAGCTAAGGGGTTGACAAGCTGTCATAAAATTTTCTCCAGCATTCCAGTCTCTCTAGGATGTTAGATAACTTCATCTACAATTATCTAAGAAGTCTATAAGCATATGCTCCAAAGAGTAAATATGTCCAAGGATTTCAGATGAAAAGAAAAAGAGGCCATGGCCAATTTGCCTCAGTGGATAGATCCTGTGGCCTGAAGGATCCCAGGTTTGATTCTGGTCAGGGGTACATGCCCAGGTTGTGGGCTTGATCCCCAGTAGGGGGTGTGCAGGAGGTAGCCAATCAATGATTCCCTCTCATCATTGATGTTTCTCTCTCTCCCTCTCTGAAGTCAATAAAAATATAATTAAAAAAGAAAAAAGGCATTAACTTTTGTTTTATTGATATCTTGTTTGTATATTTTTTAAAATATATTTTATTGATTTTTTACAGAGAGGAAGAGAGAGGGATAGAGAGTTAGAAACATCTATGAGAGAGAAACATTGATCAGCTGCTTCTTGCACACCCCCTACTGGGGATGTGCCCACAACCAAGGTACATGCCCTTGACCAGAATCGAACCCAGGACCTTTGAGTCCGCAGGCCGACGCTCTATCCACTGAGCCAAACCGGTCAGGGTCTTGTTTGTATTTTTTATAGTGCTTATTTAAGAGTAAGAAATTTTTTAAAGATAGATTTGTTATAGCCCAACCGGTGTGGCTCAGTGGCTGAATGTAGACCTATAAACTAAGAGGTCACGATTTGATTCCCGGTCAGGGCACATGCCTGGGTTGCAGGCTCCATCCCCAGTAGGAGGCATGCAGGAGGCAGATGATCAATGGTTCTCTCTCATCATTGATGTTCTTTCTCTCTCCCTTCCTCTCTGAAATCAATAAAGAATATTTTTTAAAAAGATAGATGTGTATAGTATAGTATCACAAACATAAAATATCTTCAATGGTACTTATGACTCACAGTCTCTACATTATGGCTGTCTGCTCCTCTACCTGCTGAGGAGGACACAAAACTCATGCAGAAACACACACACACACACACACACACACACACACACACACACAGAGAGAGAGAAATTAAAACAGAAGGTACAAATTAATTTTCTTCATAACATTTAGGAAATCCTATTTAAATATATAAACAAAATATGCACGTCTTAAAATTTATTTTTTCAGCAAATATTTATTGATCATGTACTAAATATCAGATACCAAGTTAGGTCCTTAATATGCTAAAACTCCAGGAAAGAACACATATGCAGTATCAAAAGATACACACACTAAAAATAAATAAGTGCTATGTGCAGACTCCAAGAGTCCAAAAGAACAGAACAGCCAACTTTGCCTGGATACATTTGTAATTAAAAATAAAAGAATCAGCAAAGCTTTATTTTAAAAACGTGAAAGAAACTAAAAAAGAAGTCCTTCTGATACATGGTACTCGAAGTGAATAATTTTGCTAACATTTTTGCTGTTTTCTATATATTAATATCTATGGCAGAGAATTTAAAATTAGTAGTCAGACTAGAATTTTGAGCAGAAGGAAATGTTATTGATTAAACCATCCTTCATTTACCCACTCTCAACAAAATTTTAAGTACCTATTCTTTACCACATACTTATTCTCAAGGGCAGCCCTGTTTACCACAAGGAAATGTTAGCACAACAAAAGAATAGCAGTGCCATTACAGCTACTTGTAAAAGAATTTAGAATGTAATTACAAAATTACTTGAAAAGGGAATGAAAAGCTATTCTAGGGATTCAAAGAAATTAATGGTTTGTCAAAATGTAATGTATTATTTTCGCTAGGAAAAGAAATACGTACACTAATCTTAGAAAAACAAAACACTTCAAAAAATAAAAAGCAAAAGAATTAAAGGGCAGACTTGGTGAAAAACATCTAAACCAACTAGAAAAATATAGAGTATACATTTTCCTTTTCTGAAAAGTTTAAATCAAGTGAATGTTTTCTTTATCACCATGGTGATTCAGTATTGAATAACAATAGTTGCTATTTAAAATATTGCTTTCAAAGCAACCTCAAAGGTATTCAAATTAATATTATTTTATTATTTTTTTCTTTATTGATTAAGGTATTACATATGTGTCTGTATCGCCCCATTGACCCGCCCCCCCACCACCACTCATGCCCTCACCCTACTGTTGTCTGTGTCCATTGGTTAGGCTTATATGCATGCATACAAGTCCTTTGGTTGATCTCAATACTGTTTTAGATAAATCAGAAAATCTAGTTGCAAAACAAGAACATTTCCTCTTAAAGACATGGATAAATCTGTTGTTAAATTCAAATGAAAATGGACTGCAGTTCTAGAAAAGAAATAATCAGCTCTGGTTATAGAAAACTACCTTTTCTATAAATATTGAGGTAAACATTAAAGAAATATAAAATACAGAATGTCATACATGTCTTATACAAGAAAAAACAAAACAAAACAAGCCCGCCCTTGCAACTCAAGATGAGAACCTAATGAGCACAATTAATACATAATCAGAGCTAATTAATGAATGAGAACCTTAATAGGAGATATAAACATAAACATAAAAACCCTATACTTGGCACATATCCTCCACTATATTCCCTGTGAAATTCACTCAATTTTACTAAAATTGATCTATTATCATTCCTACTGCATGTGGAATTAAATGACCCATATTCTAGAATTTATTTCTCTGAAATGCATTGCCATATACAGTTTCACATCAGCAATGAGCTGAGAAAGGAGAAAACAACTTCCTCAATGCAATACATTGTAGGTGAAGAAACTAAAAGCCAGACAAGTTGGCTGACTGGCCGAAGGTCATATACAAGAGGCAAAATGATTAAAAAACAAAACAAAAACAAATCCCCAAACCCTCACAGTCCAGCGTTCTTTTCACTGCATCATACTGCCTCATTCTTGGGAGAGAAAATACTGTACTCCCTTTTCACCCCTCCTCCCTCCCTTAATTTCTTTTTGCCTAAGGATTACATAATAACAGGAAAACACAGCAGGGTCATATACAATCTGTATGCCTCCACAATTGGTGCTGTTAACATTGTAAGGTCTGAAGGTAGGCATGCAGTAAAACACAAAGGAAAATTATTTAATGGATCTTTTTAATTTCAGAGGAAGTACAGCGATAAAAGTCCATTTCTTTCGCATTCATTATTCTGGCTCCTACTTGTTAAACATACTATTTTTAAAAAAATCAAAAGCAGCTTTTGAAAGAACAGCAGACTTCCTGGCCTCTAAATACATCAGTGAATCAGTCTATTGCTGACTTTCTTATAAAATACAAATTCTCTTCTGTTGCCACTGAGGCTAACTACAACAAAAAATGATGGGGGGCGGGGGTGGAAAAAAGAACAGAGCTTCAAGAAAAGTGAAAGCAAAGAACAAAGGTATTTTTGGATAGACACATTATTGCTACTAAGCTTTCCACAATCCACCTTTTAAGGAAAATATTATATTTTCATTTGTCACAGCAAATGCACATTTTTAACAATGTAGGCATTCAACAAAAGGAACACCTCAAAGTGATCCAGGCTCAGCTTGATGCTAATTCAATTCCTGCTTTCTACATAAACCCTGAATACCCCCTGCGTGCACATACTCAAAAAGGAACAGGCAATTTTATCCAAGATCCAAAGAAACTGGAGGTTTTTCTTTTCAGTTTTTATAACGCTCTAACCCAGCGGTTCTCAATCTGTGGGTCAAGACCCCTTTGGCGGTCAAACGACCCTTTCACAGGGGTCGCCTAAGACCATCCTGCATATCAGATATTTACATTACGATTCATAAGAGTAGCAGCATTACAGTTATGAAGTAGCAATGAAAATAATTTTATGGTTGGGTCACAACATGAGGAACTGTATTTAAAGGGCCAGAAGGTTGAGAACCACTGTTCTAACGAAAATCTCTGGGCAAACAAAATTAATAGCATATGATGTATGGTCCTTGGAAACCTAGCAAAACCAACCATGAGTGACAGTCTTCTCTGTTCTTAAATGCAGGACCTCCTGGTCAAAGCCCACACCTACAAAATGGTGGATTAAGGAAAAGCAAACACAAGAATTCACTTCCTTTGTTAGGTTGTTTCATTGAAAAAATTGGGTTTTCTTGGACACCTCTACTAGGACTGCTTGTCCTTCCTTTAACTTACACCTGTCCAAGATTTAATGGCCAGCTTAGATTCCCATTCCTTGAAGAGGCCTTCGCAGACTACACCTACCAGTACTAATCAGTTTCATTTTTTAATTTCAGCAAAATAAGGTTAGGTACTGAAATAGAGGATCTAACTTTTTTAAAATATATTTTTATTGATTTCAGAGAGGAAGGGAGAGAGATATAGAAACATCAATGATGAGAGAGAATCATTGACTGGCTGCATTCTGCACACCCCACACTGGGGATTAAGCCCATAACCAGACATATGTCCTTGACAGAAATTGAACCAGGACCCTTCAGTCCACAGGCCGATGCTCTATCCACTGAGGCAAACCAGCTAGGGCTGGAATAGAGATTCTTCATCTCCTGTAGAATATAGAATAAAGTCTAATTTATTCAGTTTGATGCTCAACATTCTTTTAAAAAATGACTCCATGTTTCTGCAGCCTCTCTCCCAATACTTCACTGTGAATTCTTTTGTTTTTTTAATATATTTTATTGAGTTTTTACAGAGAGGAAAGGAGAGAGATAGAGAGTTAGAAACATCGATGAGAGAGAAACATCGACCTGCTGCCTCCTGCACACTCCCCACTGGGGATGTGCCCGCAACCAAGGTATATGCCCTTGACCGGAATCGAACCTGGGACCTTTCAGTCCGCAGGCCGATGCTCTATCCACTGAGCCAAACTGGTTACGGCCTTCACTGTGAATTCTAAGCTCAGCTGCATTAACATCAGATTGTTTCCTAATGACATCATGCCTTCTATTGAAATCGGTGTTCTTTCCTCGTATAGTACACTGTCCTGCCTAGAAAGCTCCTACTTTAACCTGTTTTCCAGCACAAGCAAGTGCACCTTACCATGCTCATATAAATTTTAAGATTTCCTAAGATAGAATATGTTGTTTCCTCCTAAAGAACCCTAATCATATATCCTTGAGAGTAAAATGTCAATATTTTGCATCCACACCAGTAATGGATATTACCAACAAAGGCAATCTTTGTCAATTGATAGTATATAGTTATTCTTATTAACATTTATTTCAATACTAGTATGATTTACTCTGTTCACATAGTGTATCCATTTCTTTTCTCAGCTTATTTCCTTTTGAATTGAAATAACTCTTTACATATTGAAGATATTACTGGGTAATTTCTATATAAGTTTCTATTTAATTCGTTTTTTATTTCTAACATAATTAATAAATATTTATATAGTGAAATGTAGTTACTTTTCTCTGAGAATTCTTCCAAGATAGGATGGTCTTTTACTTCAAGAGATTGGTGATTATTTACAGACTAGAGGACCAATGCCAAAATTCGTGCAAGAGTAGGCCTCCCTTCCCCCGGCTGCTGGCACTGGCTTCCCTCTGGCACCTGAGACCCGGGCTTCCTTGGCAGCCCCGACTTTGGCTGGAAGGTTCATCCAGAAGGATGTTCAGTCTAATTAGCATATTATGCTTTTATTATAGATTAACATTTAAACTTAAAGTACTTAACCTATTTGGAATTTTTTGTCATTTAAAGATTTGATTTTTTAATAGTTAAGTGCCAATTGTTTATTTATAAACTAACTAGAGGCCCGGTACATGAAATTTCTGCACTCTGGAGGGTCCCTCAGCCCTTCCTGCACCCTCTCACAGTCCAGGAGCCCTTGAGGGATCTCTGATTGATGGCTTAGACCACCAGGGGGAAGCTCCTGTGTTGAGCATCTACCCCCTGGTGGTCAGTGCATGCCATAGTGACTGGTTGTTCCGCCATTTGGTTGATTGCATATTAGCCTTTTATTATATAGGGTAGTTCATATTGATTTATGGAGCTTCTTTTATCAAATGATATGTGTTTCCATATATTAAAGGTCTATTTCTAGGCTATTTTCCTTTGTTAACATATTCCTTGCTCTAATATCATAGTACTTATAGTATTTTCACATTATAGGAGGCAGTATAGTAAATTAGCACATGCTTTTGCATGAGATGAGCCTGAGTTCAAATCCCAATTCATTCACTTAATAGCTTCATGTTCCTTATCATATTATTAAGCCTTGCAAATTCTTAGCTTGCTTGTAAATTTAATTCATTTTACAGCATATTTTAATAGGGCCAATGCTATCTTGTTATTCAAGAATTTCTAAATTTTCTTGTTATTTTTAATTATTTTCTTATGTTTCTTTCAAATAAATATTAATGTTATATTTTTGTTTTGAGTTTTGATTTTGATTGAAATTGTATTAAGCCTATAGTTTATTTTGGGATGAATTAACAGTTTCACCGTATTCAACTTTATATCTAGAAACACAGCATGTCATTCTAAACTATTGTATTTTTTAAAAATATCTTTCATTTTCTTCATATTGCTTGATTCTCAATACTCATTAAAGTTATATTAATTTTTTTCCTGTGACTTCTTTTTAATATGGAAAACAAAATAATCACCAAATGAATATATTGGAGAGGCTCAGGGAATGTGAGAGGTTTTCATTGTAAAAGCCAACTCATCTTGTTAAATAATAAACAAATATATAATAAATTCAAGTAAAAACCTCCTTTTAAAAGATGGTTTAGAAAAATACTGCCATCTGTTCCTGCCCTATGGGGAAAGCAGGAATAGAAATAAGGAATATTTATTTGTGTAAATGCATTTACAAACCTCAAAAAAGGATAAAAAAGGTAAGTTCCCATTTCCATTGGGTTTTGATGTTGGCCCTGGTGGTCTTTTCCACTATGCTCGCTGCCAACTTTGAAAGCCTATGGGTGAGTGCTGTATCTCAACCAGAGAGGCACAATACCCCAAACCACCACTGAACAGTCCGCCATTCCAGCACCAACAAGAGATCTGCACTGTTATTGTGCAAGTGAAAGCTCAGAAGACTATGACACAAATGACAAGAGGGGGAAGAAAGGAGGAAAATCACTTGACTATTCCTGAAGGACAACCCCACATTTAAAACACCTTTTCTTATTTGTTCCAATTGGAGGCATAACTTTCTGCTAGGTATTATCATAGAAATTATATTAGAACATACTGGGATATGCAAAGTTTTCTGTGTGAATTTTCTCTTCTTTTTCTTCCCTCATAATTATGTGGATAACCCCAACATGTTACTAGTTTCTCAATACTATGCTAACAAAAAATTATAATCACCTTCTACATTTAAGTTCTTCTTTATGACGCAACAAACCATTTTAACTCTTCTTTACTAATTCCACTAACTACTGTACTTCTTAGTCTAGGTCCATTTCTTGGGGTTCCCTAGCATTCCATGTCCATTATTTAATTGTCACCTCCAAGTTTTCTCAAAAATCTCATTTTATAGAAGAGTTTCGTTTCCCCATACTAATTATGTATGTTTATGAAACCCCACTCTCCTTCTTCATTAAAGTTCAAAAATCATAATAAGAGCAGTAGAATTTTTGCTTCATACTATTCCCAAAGTTCATTTTCTCAATTGTCTTTGAAAAAACAGAGGATAAGTACCTTACTTTCGTATTAAGATATGTAATGTTTTTGGTGTGTTCATATGCATGACATTAAAGAACCCTATCTGCTTCATTATAATCCATCAAGTCACAATTTTGCTTTAAAAATTACAATTTGTTTAGGGAACAAGAACTAATTCATTTACATCATTTGTAAAGTGCTTCGCAAGGGCATTAAAAAATTAGTACTTAAAAATGTTCCTCTCAATAATGGCATAAAACCCTTGCCCTCCTGCCTCCTTTGAAATTATTTAGTCCATTAACACTAAAATGACCTGGCAAAATGACATATGCCTTCCTGGCCACCTACTACATTACTGTCATATTTTTGACATTGCTTGAGAAATTACGTTACCAAGAAAATTCCTTACTATTGTTATTTTCCTTCATATTGTATATAGTAAAATAAAACAGAAAATGGTAGATAATAGAGAATTTGAACTTCTCTTAGGAACAGAACAAATCTTAATGAAAACATAACAATCTGCAAAAACAAACCACTTTGCTGTAATAACTCTATTTCCAGGTCCAGAAATTATGTAATCTGCTTATTTTCAAGAATAAAAAATAACATTCTTTATTGGCCAGAAAACAAAAATTTTGTGTTTTTCTCCATTTTCGGAGTCGTAAAATGACTGACCTAGAATAAAACTTTATGAATAGTGAACTCCAATCATTTACTAAGCACTCTCTGTATTTTCAGTGGCATTATAAGTGAGCTGTCAACTACTAAAATATGATAGCATAGATTTCATGTTCATAAACTGAGAAACCAAGGAGAAAACAATTTATTTTATATCCTGAGAACAGATGGTCATTTAAATTGTAATATAAATTTTTCATTTTCCTGATAGAAAAATTTCATTGATTTCTGAGTTTATGAGGAATTTAACACCAGCTCATATTCATTGACTGACTTAGTATAATAGTAAATAAGTTATGCTAAATTCTTTCAAGTTAATTAATTGTCTGCAATGATTTCCACATTCACAAAAGTTTAGAATTAAATATAGTGATTCACTATATAAGTAATATACACTTGAAGACATAATATGTTAATCCTCATTTTGACCCAGATCTACCTGGATGGATACACAAGTAATTTGCATATGTATTTGCTAACTCATCTCTTTCTGCTATTCACAGGCCAGAACAGTATGAATTTAATCACTCTCAAAATTTTGGGGGAATTTAGAAACAGGATGACTTTAGAAATAGGCCCATTGCCATGTGCTTCTTTTTACTACCAACTCTCTACTTTCTGGTCTCCAATTTATTCAGTAATCCAAAACAGTCTATACCATCCCCAAACTTATCCCTGGAATTTTCCCCATAAGATGGCCTTTATAATATTAGCAGTAATGCCACTCGCAAAATTATTGTGTAGTCCTAGTCCATTCCTGACACAGAATTTTTTTCTCCTTAGCTTCCTTGACATGATGACAAATCTTTAATTTGGCATCTTTGCTTCTAACCTGGTCTTTCTCCTTTCCAATCTGCACACAGCCATCACAGTAACTCATATAAAGTGTACATTAATTTCGTTTCCTGTTTAAAAAGCCTTCCATTTTTCACCATTATCTTTAGGAGGAAAGACCAAGCTTCTTAGCGATTCCCACAAGCTCCTGCATGACATGACCTCTGGATAACATCCCAGCCTGGCCTGCCAACACCATGACATTTTCCTGGCACTTCATGATCCTTCTGAGCCACTAATTCAAGCTATTTCTCTCCCTGGAATAAACTCCCACTCTGAGCAAGTCCTATTTATCTTTAATACTCAGTTTGGCCCGAAAAACCTCCCAAATCTTCCTCGAAGTCATGGCATCCTCCATTTTGGTGGGCACAGTATTACACTGGTTTATATAGCTGACCACTGCCCCACTAACTTGTACGTTATCATGAAGGAGAGGATATGCCTCCTCCCTCCTCCTCCCGCTCCCCCTTCCTCTCTCCCTCTCCCTCCTCCCTTCCTCCCCCACTTTCTCCCTGTCCTTCATAAATATTTACATTTATTATGAACAATCGTTTTAATAGGCCCTTGAGTATACTGATATGCAAAAAGAGATACAGGTTCGTACAATGATAATGCTTATAGCCTATGGAGAAAACGTGTTACACCAATGTTCACACTTTCAATGTATAGTTACCAATGGAGATAAGTGCTCTTAAGGAAAGAAATACAGTGGTGGCAACACATGTAAGAAACACCACCCAAAATTGAGGCTTCTCAGACAAAGTTACTTCTGAGATGTGATTTAAATATACTAGATACATGTGTGGGTAGGGTGGGCAGGAGTGGTGGAGAGTAAGAATACATGAAAAGACCAGTGTTGCTGTTGTGCAGCCAAGAAAACAAATTGAGTCAAGGTGAGAAGGTGGACAGAGCCAGAGCAGGGAGGCCTTTCCAGGCTATTGGAAGGATTTTTTGTCTTTATGCTAGGAGAAATGGGAAGCTATTAAAGTGTTTGAAGCAAGAGAAGCTATTTTATTTGACTCATGCTTTGAAGTTTCTATGGCGACAGTGCAGAGAATGGGTTGGAGTTGACAACTATAGTGAATTTAATCAGGAGTAGAGCATTGCTGGTTAAATCCAACCCCCCACCTGCTTAATAGCTAATCTGAAGAAGTGGACCATGCCGGGTTGCGGGGGGGAACCTCACAATTTTTTTGGCTTGTCTCACTTTAAATTTTGGACGATGTATCTCAGTAGACCTCTTGGCACAACCCATAAGCGCCTCCATGCTTCACTCATCAATTCACTATTTTGAATGGTACATGGCACCTTCTTCCTTCTCCTCCCCCATCCTCAATCTCAGTGATAAGAAATAGGATTTCCCTTTTTCCTTCTATTTTCTGCTCTATTTTTAATGTAATTTTACATCCAAACTCCTTAGAATTTGTCCATTGGTGCTTTAGCAAATATTTAATAGCCAGGACTTACATTTTCTTAAACCCCACTTTATGGTGCTTATCGATTTCTGTGGGATAAATAATCAAACTATGAATGATTGAAAGCTCCCAAACTTGACTTCACTGAACATAGAATTGGAAGAGAAGCCCCAGGTGACCCAATAAGCTCATAGGAGCTGGCTCCAACGTACCTCTGGATTTGTCTATACTTACCATCTCCACTTCTCTTACTACCATTATCTCTCAAACCTACTTCAGTCAAGTTTTGTTCTCAACACTCCATTAAAAACACAATTCTCAAGGTCATTAATTTAGTCATTAATTCAGTTTCTGAAACACTGTCCTACGGTGCCCAGGTCTCAGACTTTCCTGGTTTTCCTTGTACCTCAGTGGCCACTCCTTCTCAGTCACCTTTGCTGAACTCTACATGTCAAAATGTCCAAGGGCCCAGTGCTCTGCTATATTACCTTGGTTGCAGGCAGCTCCCTGACCAAGGCCCCAGTAGTGGTGCATGCAGGAGGAAACCAATTGATGTGTTTCTCTCACATTGATATTTCTCTCTGTCTTTCCCTCTCTCTTCCACTATCTCTAAAAAGAAATGAAAAAATATCCTTAAAAATAAATATGAACTGAAATTTCCAGGAGTACAACCACCATGTAAACTGCAGTCTTATTGTATGCTATTGTGTCTAGAATTTAACCAAAAGATGTTCGCCATTTTGCAGTGCTCACAGTGTTTCAATTACATTGGGAGCCTGTATTTAGAACTGTCTTATTTGTGATAATTCTGCATGTGGGTACAAGTCACTATTTCATTATGACTTCTAGTGCAGTCAGGCTTGAAACTTTAAATATTGGATGTAAATCATTTACTATTTATCTTATTTTTTCATCTTTATTGTTGAGAGTATTACAGATGTTCCCCCCTCCTGTCCCCTTCTTGGCCCCCACTATCTGGTGCCTGCCCCACCCCTGGATTTCACCACCCTATTGTCATTTACTTTTCATTTTAATAGTTTCTTTATAATAAGGTTAGCACAATATATTTACTTTTATAATGTATTTGTAGATATAACATCTGTAGATTGTATATTAACAATGTAAAGTGGGCATATAAGATGTTATAAAGCAATGTTTTGGGTTTTACATGGTTGAGAATTCCTACCCTAGATGATCCTATCCAGCTTCAAGTTGTTAAGTCCGTGAATGTACTAATGATTCCCAGGTTTAGATTTCTAACACAGAATTCTCCCTGACCTCTAGGCTCACATATGGGAAGGCCTATTCAACTTCACTTCTTGGAAGAGGCATCTCATGTTCAAAATGTGCAAGACTGAACTGTGAATGTCCACTCTTGCCCTCCCCCGCGCCCCCTACCCCCCAATATGCCACAAGGATCTTTATCTCAATAAGCAGCATCACTGTCCACTTACTTAGCTAAAATCCTTGGAGTTACCTTTGATACCTAAATTTTCTTATACCCCACCTCTAATGTGTCAGCAAAACCTGTCAGATATACTTTTAAAATCCATTCATTTCTCATGACACAATCACTATCCTTTGTGTAACTAGTATTTTCTCTTATCTAGGCATCAGCAAGAGTTCCTCTTGTAACTCACTACTCAGGCCCACTCCCAGCATATTCTCTATATAGTAGCCAGTTACCACTTTAAAATGTGAGTCAGACCCTAATCAAAATCCTCCAATGGGTTTCCATAACATCTGTAATAAAACTAGTGTCTGCAAGTATCTATCTTATGTGATCCATGGGTATTTCTCAGACTTTATTCCTTGTAACATTTCCACTTACTTGGTTCTTACTGCATTTCTTACCAGTCCTTGAACACAAACATTTGAGTGCTTCAGGGTTTTTTGCATGTCCTCTTATCCCCCCATATAGTACTCCTCTGGATTTTGTGCTCTGTTCAGAGACACTCTGCTGACTCCTGTAATAGTCTGGATCCAGCCAAACCTGGAATGACTCTACATACTTTAAATGGAAGGAATTTAACAAGGGAACTAATGACTAGTGAGGGAAGGACTGAGAAGCCAAGTCAAAAGTGATAAAGAAATCCAGAGAGTAGCAGGAAGCTACTACCACCCACAGGGACTAACTGGACATGGGTAGGTGAGGCTACTAGAACCCATATTTAGAACCACCACTCCAAATAATGACATATTATTCCTACCCACACAACTAAAAAAGTTTGACCTATTTATTACAATGTTCAGATTTCTCACTTTTTCCACCTTCCCCCTAAATTGTCTTTTTAACCAGTCAGCCAAATAAATTTAATAAAATCAATAAGCCAAAATATAAAAAAATAACCTCAGCCTGCCAACCCCAGGTAGTATATATTAGAACAAAATTAATATTCATTCAGATGTAGTCTTCAAAACCAAGTCCTCTTATAGTGTCTGATACCCTCTCTGATCTCATTTTCTACTATTATCTCCCTCAATGTCTGTATTCTGGCTATCATGGCCTCCTTGCTTCTCCTGGAATATCCAAAGTAAAAATAAAAACTAAGAAAAAAATAAAAATGTTTTAATTAAAATTTTAAATTAAAAAGTAAAAAAAAAAAAAGTGATAGGGACTTTGCACTTACTGTTTCCTTAGCCTGAATATACCTCTTTCTGAAATCCACCTTATTTTGTCACCTCACCTACTTACATGTCTGCTCAAATAGTCTGTAACTTAATAACCAATTTAAATAGCACTACCACCTTTCATCATTCTTACTTCCTTACCTTTCTTTATTTTTCTTCATAGCATTTATTACCCTCTAACTTGTTACATATTGATCTGTTCTTTTGGTTTATTGGAGGTCTATACTGACTAGAATACAGACCCTATCAGAGCAGAGACCTTTTTAGTTTTAGTCAATTTCCAGAGACTAGTGCAGAATCTGGCACATAGTATGTGTTTAATAAATATTTGATTATATAGCAAAGTAACAAATAATTTAAACGTTATTTTCCACAAATGCCTAACCATTATAATTTGCTGGCCATACCCAAAAAGCAAACAAACAAGAAAAACAGTATTTCTAGTCACTCCTTTGCAGATATTTCAATTAATAATTCATATTTATTATGGGTTTAGACTAAAGTTTATAATGTGTGAACATGAATTATGTAAAACTCATGATGTTTCATATACTTGAATATAATCCATGATGAAGTCAGTATGTTCAAACTCAGTTTGTATCTCCTCTTCTGGCATGTCCTTAAAAAGCAGCTCAGTATTCAATGGGAGTACTTTGGTTTTTACCATTTTGCAGCAACCAAAAGCTAGTCACCGACATAAACAGTGTAAGGTCGAAGCCAAAACTGTTCCAAAATATGCTGTCATTATAAAATAATGACATTATTATTATTTAATAAGTCATTAACTGGCATACTAAAGGACCCTTTCACAGGGGTCGCCTAAGACCATCCTGCATATCAGATATTTACATTACGATTCATAACAGTAGCAACATTACAGTTATGAAGTAGCAATGAAAATAACTTTATGGTTGGGTCACAACATGAGGAACTGTATTTAAGGGCCAGAAGGTTGAGAACCACTGAGCTAGATGAAGTTTGAGACATACCTGCCTAATAGAGTGATACTGAAGAAAATAAAGACAGAGTTATTGCCTCCTTTTTGGCCCTCCCTTTAACTAAAGCTCTACCTAAGCCTAGTTGTACTATAAATATTAATGTATTATGTGATGAAGGCAAAGAGATATTATATGGCCCTGTTTTCCCACTGTGAATTCTCAAAGTTAACCATAGCTTCTGATTGTAGCAAGATTTTCCAGTAGAAAATATGGGAATGGATACCCAAGATTTAAGAAAAGGCTGTTATGAGCTCTTCATTGCATTTTTATCCAGTTATTGTCAATACACTAATTATTGAATGGAACAATGATAATATTTTTAATTAATTACATGTGAATATTAGGTATATTAATGCTCTTATAGTACAACTCAGACCCCTCAAGAATAAGCTAGAAAAACAGTATTTCTAGTCACTCCTTTGCAGATATTTCAATTAATAATTCATATTTATTATGGGTTTAGACTAAAGTTTATAATGTGTGAACATGAATTATGTAAAACTCATGATGTTTCATATACTTGAATATAATCCATGATGAAGTCAGTATGTTCAAACTCAGTTTGTATCTCCTCTTCTGGCATGTCCTTAAAAAGCAGCTCAGTATTCAATGGGAGTACTTTGGTTTTTACCATTTTGCAGCAACCAAAAGCTAGTCACCGACATAAACAGTGTAAGGTGGATGCCAAAACTGTTCCAAAATATGCTGTCATTATAAAATAATGACATTATTATTATTTAATAAGTCATTAACTGGCATACTATCTCCACTTGGAGTTAATCCAAATGAAAAAAAAACACACACACTTTAAATACTTCACACATACTATGTTTTAATCTTTTACTAAACAAACAAGCAGCTAGATCTGCGGTTCTCAACCTGTGGGTCGCGACCCCTTTGACGGTCGAACGACCCTTTCACATGGGTCGCCTAAGACCATCCTGCATATCAGATATTTACATTACGATTCATAACAGTAGCAACATTACAGTTATGAAGTAGCAATGAAAATAATTTTATGGTTGGGTCACAACATGAGGAACTGTATTTAAAGGGCCAGAAGGTTGAGAACCACTGAGCTAGATGAAGTTTGAGACATACCTGCCTAATAGAGTGATACTGAAGAAAATAAAGACAGAGTTATTGCCTCCTTTTTGGCCCTCCCTTTAACTAAAGCTCTACCTAAGCCTAGTTGTACTATAAATATTAATGTATTATGTGATGAAGGCAAAGAGATATTATATGGCCCTGTTTTCCCACTGTGAATTCTCAAAGTTAACCATAGCTTCTGATTGTAGCAAGATTTTCCAGTAGAAAATATGGGAAAACAGTAGCAACATTACAGTTATGAAGTAGCAATGAAAATAACTTTATGGTTGGGTCACAACATGAGGAACTGTATTTAAGGGCCAGAAGGTTGAGAACCACTGAGCTAGATGAAGTTTGAGACTTACCTGGCTAATAGAGTGATACTGAAGTAGAGACAGAGTTATTGCCTCCTTTTTGGCCCTCCCTTTAACTAAAGCTCTACCTAAGCCTAGTTGTACTATAAATATTAATGTATTATGTGTTCAAGGCAAGGAGATATTATATGGCCCTGTTTTCCCATTGTGAATTCTCAAAGTTAACCATATCTTCTGATTGTAGCAAGGTTTTCCAGTAGAAAATATGGGAATGGATACCCAAGATTTAAGAAAAGGCTGTTATGAGGTCTTCATTGCATTTTTATCCAGTT
The DNA here is from genome assembly GCF_000327345.1 of Myotis davidii. Taxonomy (NCBI): domain Eukaryota; kingdom Metazoa; phylum Chordata; class Mammalia; order Chiroptera; family Vespertilionidae; genus Myotis; species Myotis davidii. Next base: position 278,886 of record NW_006287917.1, on the reverse strand, counting down.
ATTGTCAATACACTAATTATTGAATGGAACAATGATAATATTTTTAATTAATTACATGTGAATATTAGGTATATTAATGCTCTTATAGTACAACTCAGACCCCTCAAGAATAAGCTGCTATTTAGATGATTAGAATGATTATGTGTAACATTACCTCAGACATTATTCAAAAATAATGATACTATGCTCTTATAGTACAACTCAGACCCCTCAAGAGTAAGCTGCTATTTAGATGATTAAAATAATTATGGTGTAATATTATCTCAGACATTATTCAACAATAATGATATCTAATGAAGAAAGTAATAAGCTATTTTGAACAGTTAGATCAAGCTAACAGGCAATCTGTCACCATACATCTGACTTTGATTCTAAAAGAACAACAAAATATTAATTCAATTCAAAGAGAAATCTACTCGGATAATTCACTACACCCCCTCTACCATCATCATTTCAGGGAAAAACCTGAACTACTTCAGAGGTTTGAAGAGACTTCTAAACTTCAATAAATCTTTCACACACTTCGGAGATGCAACTACAGGCCTGGGTAAAATAAAAGGCTAAACAACAAATACAAAACTTTGATACTGTGCTATACGGCTGCTTCATTTGCTTCCTGGACACTCTACAGCTGGGTGTAGTTGATTAATCTTAGAAAAATCGTGCATGTGGTGGTCTTAAACCTGTTCATTAGACCTGTCCAGGCAGAACATATTTCAGGGAAGAAAAAGTCACTGTGGATAATTTCTAACTGATTTTTAAAAAGTAAAAGTTGATATTTGAATTCCTAAGTATCTCCTTAGTATTTACTACAACTACTGCACTTAAAACTGAGTTTTAATCAATTCTTTCAGAATAAAAACCAGTGATCCTTGATCTCAGGAGCAATGTCCCCATTTCCCCTCCATAATGATAATTCCATTGTTTAAAGGCCAGATAGTGGCACAATTATTTAGGGGTTCTCTGCATGAATGCTTGACATTTTTTTTCAAATCAACAAATATTTAAAGTCAATAACCAAGAAGGTCTCTATTAATTGAAAACCAACTGACTGGAACTGAACTCTGAATAAAATGATCTTGTTTATCCTTCAATGACATAGTACATGAAATAAGAGGATAAAATTTAAACTATTAAGTATTCCTAATAGAGATTAAAATAAATGACGACATAATTTATTTTAATGAGGTGCTGACAATAGAAAATATGAAGAAACTCAGTAGCAATAAACCATCACGAAGTTTCTGCTTACACTGATGAATTAAATTATACCTTCATTGTGCTTGTTTCCCTTCAGATGTAGAATTCTACCAATTACTATTCATTACTGAAGTTAATCCTTACCATATTGATATTTGAACCAGAAAAGAACTTCACTTATTCTTGGTTAAAGGGTACAAAACAACTATGGTTACATCAAGTAGTTGTCATAAGAATTACTGTTTCCAAACTGTACCAGTGTTTTTCTAACCCTGTACTATCATGAGCTCTTTGAATGCTATCATATGAACCAAGCCTGGTTTTTCATGATTCCAAGTAGGTCAATACTGCTCAAAGATCTTTTGACTTAATTTCATTGTTTTCCCATGAGATATTTCTCCATTTTCTTCAACTTTCCAATACCCAGCCAGCTGTCCTTTCTATAGACAAAGAATTTTATACTATCATTTTTTAACTGTGTGATATAAGCTTTTCAATTGTTCTTCTTCCTAAAACATTTCTATTTTATTATACAATACATATATTGTCCTTTCCTATTTTTACAAAAATTAGTTCGTCCTTTTCAATGTTCACTTCTCAACCTGAGCTTACAAATCCATTCCTTCTGCTCCCCAGTTTCCATCCCCTCTCCTCCACTGACTTGCTTCCAGCACCATAGAATCTTCCCTTGATTCTAATTGATCCAACTCGCAAGTTATTAATACTATGTTCATTATGATGCTCCAAATTCTTTAAAGGTTCCCTAGCATCTCTATGTTATTCTAATATCTTGCCTAGGCATTCACGATCTTCACCAAGCCGACCTTAAGAGGATTTTCTAGACTATTTCCCAGAACAAAATCTTTGCTTTTGCTAGGCTGATTGACTTACCCTTCTTAAATATGGTTTAATCATTATCTTCCCTGGTTTTTGACAATGCTGTGATTTTCACTTAAACGACCCACTTCTTCCCTCATGTCCCTGATTTTCCAGGTTCAGCTCAAATTATATCTTCCCTGTGAACCTTCTCTTATAGCCCTAGACTACATGTTCTGATTCCCTATAGTTTTCAAAAACTAATTCCTAGTTTAGCACTCAATTATAAATATCTTTATTTACATCTGCATTCATGTTTATGCCTGCATCTTTTCCTCTGAGGAATCAACCTAAACAGTCAAGGGAATATTAAAAATGAATGTTTCTTTTATTTACATAGAACTCTTAATATAACCTCTCAAATAAAAAAAAAGTATTTATTGAACAAATGAGTAAAATACCACCACCAATAGGCCTGCTACTAAGAATGACCACTATTTCAGAGATGTAATGTAGGTGGATACCACAGGAAAGGTCATGCAAGAACTGGAAGATTTGTGTGATATCATCCCCAAGTGTCAATTATTTTAAGAGTAAAACCAACCACCAATTTTAAAATAATGCTCTCTAAAACAAAGGAAAAAAATAGTTCAGTGTTCCCACTATTGCCAGTACATCTGTCAAGTAGGTGGAAACCTATGATTTGCAAACACAGTGAATAATACATTATTAAAATGTACTACATCTTCTAGAATTTTATGCAATATACAGTACTTTCCAAGGCATGGGGATTTTGGCTCTTTTCATTAACCATGATTGTTTTGAGATTAATCCATCTTGTTACATATATCTATAGTTTGTTCATTAGTATTGTTAGGTATTATTCCATTATATGAGTATACCACAATTATTTTTTTATCCATTCAGCTGTTAATAGATATTTGGGTTGTTTCCAGGTTTTGGTTATTACAAATAAAGCTGCTGTGAAGATTTGAAAATAAAAATTACTAATATCTGAAATATTCTAATTCAAAAATTCATCTTATAAGAAGAAAACATAAATATCAAAACTGTATAAGTAAACAAACAACAGCTTAAGAACATATATACATTTCTATACATGCTGGCAATTCTGCTACTTAGACACAAATTATTGTATGATTCATTATTTTCAAAGCATGTATCTTAAAACAATATGTTCTACATACCTGTCCAGTCTCCTACTATTTTAAGGTGGACCCCGAACGTTGCCTTGGTTTCAGTAGGACACTAAAAAAATAAATAAATACTAGAATAAATTCTGAATAATAATTATGTATTACTAGGTACGATTGAATTGCAACTTGTAGTCTCATTCCAAGTCCCCCAAATCAATATCATTATAAAATAGAAAAGCAATGGAATAAAAATATATATAGGTAGTCATTAGTGGAAGTAAAGAGCAATGTCAACTAGTCAATATGACAATATAAATTTCTCTAAAAACCTGTAAGTATTTAAATAAAACAATTTAATATAGTCTCAAACTGCTAGTATATTATATCTTACTATAAATCTTGCTTAAATATCTTCTGAGTTAAAATATTTAAGAGGTCATAGCTTTTACTACAAAGGCAGAATGTACACTAAAAAATTTGATGTCTTTTTCTCTCCTGATATTATCATATGTTTCGCATTCTAACAAACTTTGGAGAACAGAAAAATATAATTCTCAATGTGACTTAAATATCCAACATCCAAAGAGGAAACTGATGCTGAAAGCATCCCACTTCTTTCTATTTCATGCCTTTAATCCTCAGAAGCTATCTGGAGTGATGTCCTCAGAAGATACCTGGAGTGATATCCCCAGGCAGGGGCACCTGGGAGGAGAGTGAGTTATGGTAACAAAAGTAAGAAAAAGAATCAGTGGCCCATGTTTGTCAGATCTAGAAAACACCCACATAGTAAAAATGAGAGAATAGTATAGTTCACCATAAGAAAATGCAGAATCTCCTTTTACTTTCCAGAATCCCAACCCCTTATTCATAATTCCAAAATTCAACAGTTCTGAAAAATGGGCATTTTTATAGGTCGGTGGCAATATCTGACTTGAAGTGATGGATGGGTAATGATGGGAGGCTAATACTTCTATAAAAATTA
>NW_006287917.1:273060-274709 GCF_000327345.1 Myotis davidii | reverse complement strand
ACAGAAATATCGTTTTGTTTAAGAATCCTGCCTCACCTCCTAATAGAGATCTTATATAAGGAATATGCACACCCTTTAAAATCCACAAGATTCTGAATCCTAAAAATACATCTAACCTAAAGGTTATAGATAAGGAATCACCTGTCTGTGACTACCGAGTGGTCATTGAGTATCATGTGCCAAGGACAGTGCTAAGTGCTTCAGTTTCAAAGTCTCACAATAACCTTAGAGAGTTGTCTTTTATAGCTAAGGAAATAAAGTTATTGAAATTAAAAATATTAACTTGCCCAAGATCATAGACCTAGTCAAAAGACAAGGCAGAGTTCAGATCCAGATTTATCTAACTACATAGTTCTTAACTATAAAGGTCACTATCTTCATTAAAATAAAGATATGGCAAAAGATAAGGGTTCTTTGAGAAATCTAATGGAGAAGGAGGAAAAAACATATTGGTTGAAGATGAATTGAACCAATGTACAACAATATATATTAGGGGGAATATGGGCTGAAGTTAAAGCGCAGATGCAAGAAAATGGCAGTGGTTCTGGAGGCCCCTGTCAGAGAGAATGGGTTACATAAAACAAATTTAAAATCCTCAAGCTCATTGTGGTGACCAATTAACACAGGTCAGGTAGCCTGTTATGAGGAGAGGAGATAAAGGAAGATGAAGAGATCATGGAGATATGTAAATGACTTATCACAGAAGTAAGGAGGCTTGGATATCAGTGAAAAAAGTAAATTAAAATGTGGGTATTAATCATATGCTCATGACAAATCACAAACAAACTAAAAAGCATATGATCTAATATATGTTCAGAGCTGGGCATTATTAAAATAAATCAAATATACACTATTAAAATATTTCATTTATAATTATGAGTCTAATATTTATTTAATTTACATTCTGATTTTTAATAATTCTGAGATCAATCAGTATTGTCATTAGTAAGTCTCCAAATAAAATGATGTGATATGTAAAAATCACCCACCGTTTTTACTTCATACTACCTAAGACTGGCCAGAACCTCTATGTAGTAAAAGTTGTAGTTTGCAGAAAGCAAGAATCCCAACAGAGTTCCAAGATACCAATATGATTATCCATATGTTACTTGATGTTTAACTCACTATCTTAGGTTATGTAAAAATCTAATCCAAGAAAATAGAATAGGGGGCAAAAAGGTCTGTCTTCAAGTGACTAAGTGTGCATCTAGCTTGACTTAATCTCATAATGTATTATTCTAAAGGAAAACATAAACATTTGCCAAGTATTCATATCCCTGTTCTATTCTTTCAGCACAGACATTGTAAAAGGTAATTACATACGATGTTTAACATCTCCTCAGGTCTTGTAGGAGCCTATAAAGCTTCCTCTTCTACTAACTGGCCAAATGCATTAATACAGCTTTTAAGGCTGATCTGCTTTGAAAAGATAAAATACAATATTGTTTCTCTCAAATTCTTGGGAATGATGACTTTAGAAATTTCCTCAGACTAGTTAAGAATTAAGAAGACAGATTTTAAGAGACTTTGGCCAATCAGATAGCCTCCAGTTTGAAGGGGGCCTGCACAGAGTAACTCAGAACGGTTTCATCATGTGTGGTTTAAAAGTGACTAAAGATCTCAGAATCACATCTTAGTAGCGTTGCCAA
>NW_006287917.1:254847-273000 GCF_000327345.1 Myotis davidii | reverse complement strand
ATCTTTTTTTAAAAATATATTTTATTGATTTTTTATAGAGAGGGAGGGAGAGGGATAGAGAGTTAGAAACATCGATGAGAGAGAAACACCAATCAGCTGCCTCCTGCACACTCCCCACGGGGGATGTGCCCACATAACCAAGGTACATGCCCTTGACCAGAATTGAACCTGGGACCTTTGAGTCTGCAGACCGACGCTGCTGAGCCAAACCGGTTAGGGCGCAACTGGCTGTTTTAATCAACATTGTTGGAGAGAGGGATCTATATCTTTTTAAGAGTGTTTTGAAAACTTCTCAAAGGAAAGAAATAATAAAGTATTAATATCCATGGCTATCTTATTTCTCCCAGAACAGTAGTAAAGAAATATATGCTTATGCCAATTTTTCAGTTTAAAAAGTTGCAAGACAGTATGTGTAAAGTTCACATCATTAAAATAAAAATGGATATTAGTGTTTGTTCTCTATACATAGAAATTTGTTGAAGAGAATATATAATACTCTATTACTCAACATTAACTTCTGGGAAATTAAATTAAAGATAGAAAGTAAGAACTCATTTCTTACACATCTATTTTTTAAAATTTATTATTAGCTTTTACAATGCTTATAATTTTAAATGTTTTAAATGTTAAATTTAAAAGTAAACATTAAAACATCGCTGAGTCTTCCTTAAGTCTCACGTAAGTTACCTAGATGAAGAGGATGGAGTTTGGCTCTTGTAGACCTTACTATACCACAACATCTAGTTAAGGCTAAGAAAATAAAGTGACAAAATTTATAACAACAAGATCTGAGAAAATGTGTACTTTGCTATCCTAGAGGGAATAAAACACTTTTCCTTCAAATTATTTGCTCAATATGATGTTGAGATTTTAATGTGCTCAAAAGATTTTGTAACAGTCCCACAAAAATACAAACAGATATTATGTAATTATCTTACATTTTGGGAACGAAATGTAAAAAATGATGTCACTGCACAAGGATTTACTCAACATGGAAAAGAAATTTAAAAGCCACAATGTGTTTGCTTTTAAATTTATTAAACCAGAGGAAATGACCACAGAACATAATGTTCTTTAATCATTGTTTTCGGGATTTTATTGTTAGCTCTTTCTTCCAAAGATCTAGTTTCACATTTTCTATTCCTACTAGACATTTCCACCAGAAATTCACTCTAAATGTAATATATCTCAAATTGCTATTGTTTTACTTCCCAAGTTATATTCTCCTTCTCCTTCTCCTATATCTGGCCACAGAATCCAAAAAATCCTTATCAGAGCAGAGCTTCAAATCCCAGAGTAATATCAGGTATTTCTCTTCGTGCCAACATTCAATCAATTTTCAAGTCCTCTCAAATAATCTTACCAAAGAAAGGGTCTGATCATAGCAATCTCCTATTGGTTAACCTTTTGTGTTTCCCCCTATGGATAAACACCCAGTTATTTTCCTTCCTATATGGCCAACCACATCTGTTCCAAATTCTTTCCAACATTATATTCCATGTTTCTCCTGATCCACTCTAATAATCTACCTAAACCAACATGGATCAACTAAAACATGTTCCTGCCCCTTCATTTCCGCACTTAACTAGTCTACCTTCAAAAAGGAGATCTACTTTGAGAAGCAAGCCCATCTTTCCTACATGATAATGAGAAATCTTAGGTCTCAGAAAGCAGCTGGGTGTGGGCTCATGATTTTAAAAAATAACTGTTCATGTCTGTATATGGAATAACTGGACCCCCAGATTCACCTCACTGCAAGCACAAGCCAGGCAATTACCCCTCCACAAACCCAAAGATAAGCAGAGGGGAGACAAAAAGGGTTCTAGATGCAGGAATAACTAGTACAGTGGAAAGGAGAGCCAAAATGCCTGCCATTCATTAGCTCAGTAAATATTTCTTAAAGGCACACTAAGTGCCATCTCAAATTTACCTGTCCAAAACTGAGCTCTAGCTATTCTCCTCATAATCAGCTCTCCGCACAACCTTCCCTATCTCATTTAACAAAGCTCTATTTGGTAAGACCAAAAACTTTGACAATAAGCTTGAGTCTTCTATTTCTTTCACATTCCATACCCAGTCTATCACGAAATCCTATTAACTCTAACTTTAAAAGGTGTTAAGAATCTGACACTTCTCACCAGCTCCACTCTGGGACAAGCCATCATCATACCTCAACTGGATGACCACAACAGCCTCCTAAGTGGTCTCCCTGCTTCACTTCACTTAATATTAACATAGCAGCCAGAGTGATGCTGCTAAAAATTAGGCTAGACATGTCATTCCTCTACTCAGAACCCTCCAATGGCTCTCTCCTCAAAGCAAAAGCCAAACCCTGTCCATGCCCTATAAACCCCACATAATCTGACTCCTCAGGAATTCTCTGACATTATTTCCTACCACCCTTCCTTTTCCTTAGTGTATTTCCAGCCATAGTGACCTCTGACATCCCCTCTTACACACACACACACACACACACACACACACACACACGCATACATGCACGCGCGCGCGCACACACACACACACTCACACAGATGCAAGTCAAGCTATATCAAGTATAACTCAGGGTGAAAACTACCAGGTTTTTAAACAGATAAATGACATGATCTAATCTGCATCTTAAAATAATCATCCTGCCTGTTTCTTAAGATTACCTGATAGGTGAGTAAGGGGAGACAGGGAGACCAACTAGGTGGCCATGCAGATGGCAGTGGATTGGGTGTGTGAAAATTATGGACATATTTTAAAGGTAGAGGCAAGAAAATTTGTGGACAGATTGTTGATTGCAGTATTTGTCTTTTTAAAAAAGGGTTCAAGTTAAGTTTACGTCCAGATTTTCAGCCTGAACAACTTGGCAGTAACTGAAGCGGGTTGGAAGAGTATGGGTGGAATGGTTTTGGAAGGCTAAAGATTAAGAATTCAATGTTAGACATGCTAACTTATGATTTTCTTTAGAAATCCAAGTGGAAGTTTTGGCTAGACAATCGGATATATGATCTTGAATTTTAGAGTTGAAGCTGAGCTGGAAATATAAATTTGGGAGACGATAACACAGAGATGCATTAATAAGATTGTATAGGATCACCAGAGAGAAAAAGCTTTCAGGGAATGGACACTGGAGTGTTCTAATATTTAGAGGTCATGGGAATGACAAGGAACAGTAAAAAAAATTTAAAAAGAGTCAGAAAAATAAGGAGAAAAACCAGGTGAATGGATGTCCTGGAAGCAAAATGAACAACACATGTTAATAAAGCAAGTGATCAGCTGTGCCAAGTGCTCCTGAGAAGTCAAACCCATTGAGAACCTGGAAATGACCATTAGATTTAGCAGTAACATGGTCATGCTGACCTTGGAAATGTTTTAGTAGAGTGCTGTGGGCAAGCACTGGTGAATTTAAGAGCAAATGAAAGAAAAAGGAACTGAAGAACTGAAAAATGGGGGAGAGGCTGGAAGGAGATGTGGGTCCAGAAAGGGCTTTTATCCATCATTTTCTCTTTGATACCTAGTTTAAAGGAGGCATCCAAAAATACCAACTGAATAAATCAAGTTTACTATTAAATAGCAGGTTTGCTCTGAACACATTGACCGATTAATGTTCATATATTCAGGCTCTCATTATGCACTAAGGAAATATATTCTTTTTCCCTGGAAAAGAGCCAGCCTTGAGCAATTAGGTGATGTTTAACTTTCAGAGAATTCAGATGTCCCGTTATATTTCATGAACATTAGTGACCTTCTGTGGCAATTTCCACCACTGTGCATGGTCTGTAGTTAAGACACTTTATTGCCTTGCTAATCTGTCATCTATCCTCGTTGAGTTTCTAAGCTGTCTAAGCAAAAGATTTGTAAAGCCCTAGAGGAAAGCAATTTTTAAGAATTAGATAGATGAAAGCAAGACAGAAGATCCAAACCACTAAAGCAGATTTCCTGCTTATATTTAAACCCATGAAATGAAATAAATATTTTCAATATTTAAGCCATGCATGGCCATTCTTGTCTGGTTTTCATTGAAAACTGGAAAGACTATTCCCAAAGTGACTGGTTGAGAGATTAAAAACACAAAGCAGAACAATGATGGCAAGTGAAGGCATGCTATGTTAGAGTACAGACAATAACAAACTAACAGCTAAACTTGCCTCTGACTCATGGAAAAATATGTGAAATTAGGTTATCCAAGCTTAAGAGTCATGAGTCACACAATTTAGAATACAGCTGTCAGGAAAGTACATGTGTACTTCTGAATTAAAATAATAAGGAATGGATATAGATATATATTATGTAAGCTTCAATCTGTTACCACCATAAAAAAGTAGATTGTGCATTATTTCTTTGAGAATCTATTGAAAATATCAATAAGCATAACAAATGTCTGTCTCAGTTAAATACTAAGAGAAGCTACATTTTGGAGTAAGCAGTAGGTTTCATGCTTTAAGTTTGAGCTTTTTAAAATCATATCTGATTCCTACATCTAAAATAGATGATAGCATACTTTAATAGATTTGTTTTGGTAGAAAATCCAAACTTGGCAATTACAGAGCATAGCTGGAAAACACTTAGATATCCAATACATAGTTGAAGAACAACACGTAAAATTCTACCCCGGTTTTCAGCCAATAAAGGTCCATCATTCATCCTAACTGCTAGCAAACCACAAGAGGCAAGTAAATCATCCATCCCAGAAATAACTGCTTCTAAACCAGACTGTGGCCAGAGCTTGGTCAGTTAGTTCATGCTGCAGAATGAGGCAAAAGATTCAATGTAATCCGATTGTCTTGGTTCTACACTCATTATCTAAAACAAAAACCATAACAAAGAAAAATAAAAAGCATAATAGCAAAGGTGACGTGGGGAGTGGTAACACAAATAGAGAGGCGTCAACAAATTATGGAAGGTAAAACGTGGAGGAGACAGTGGGTAACAACTTCTAACTTACTAAGAACTTACTATATTAGCAATTATTATATCTTTTTTAATTCCTACCCACAGTAACTCCATAGAGAAGTCACTATTATTCTCCACACTTTATAAAGAAGCAAACCAAAGGTAAATACGTTAATTATCTCATCCAAAGATATAGTACTAAGAAGTGGGGGATCCAGTCCTCCAACCCAGACTGTCTAGGATTCCAAAATCCATGTTCTATTCGTAGAGGATTACCTCCGCTCTCCCTCAGTCTTCACACCAAACATGTGCCTGCTGGTTCTGCCCTAGGCGATTTGTAGGTGCCATAGCAGAAAACAAGCACAACATCCTAGGAAAACCCACCAAATTATCATGTCTTTGTGTAGGAAAATAAATGTCAAGTGTAAAAATGCTGAAGCACCTTAAGTAATTAAAACTCCAGCCTTTGGGGATGTAATAAAATCAGTACTCAGAACTTAGCTTTACCATGACTGAAATTGTGAAAATTACTTTTGTGCGTCTGTGCCTTATCTTTTGTACTTATTTCTTATATTTTCAGTCTTAAAAATTTATTCTCCATTTAAAAAATGAGTTGAAGTTCAAACGACAGAATTTGTGAGCATTGCATATTTTATAGATTTGATTTTTCCTTCTACTGTCACAGTTTTCTAGCAGAGAACTTATTTGACTTTTCACTCTCCAGAGTATTCAAAGAGCTTAGTACCACAGAAAATCCAAAAGTTTCAATTGCATATTTCTCTTGAAAAGGCCTCTTGGTAATTTCAGTACAGTTCTCTCCTAAATGGCAATACATTTTGGTTGTTTGACACCAACAAGTATATCTACAACCAATAAGAGTTTTAGAAATATGAATGCTCTGAACATCAATGAGTGGTGAGGCAAGAGAGAGACTGTGCAGAATAGCTGACAACACGCTATTCAGCCAGGCAGGTCTGTGTATCTCACCTGTGCCACCAACTAGCAGTGTGACTTTATTTCATCTCTTGCAGTCACATTGTTTTCTACATAAAATATAATTTGCAGTACACGTGTCATAGGAATATAGTAAGAATTAAACAATATAATATTTTCAAAGTTTATGAAGGAACTTCTTAAGCATTTAATTAGTAGGGACTATTATCTTTGACAAAGATGGGGTATGTACACACTTTTTAGTGGTAATCAGCACATAGGAAATTACTGTTTTGCTTTGTTTATATCAAAGGAACCCTTTCTAGTGAAAATATTTAAGAAGCATACATTTTACATGTAAGTGCCAAACAGAACTAATTGCACAAAAGGAAGGGAATTGGCAGGAAAACATAGTGTGATTAATAAACAGAAACCCCTCTTAAATTTGAGCTGTGAGGGCCCATAGGAGGAGCACTCACTCACCACTTACAGCCAATTACCCCAAACAGGAAGAGACATATTTTCCATGTCCAACAGGAAGATGTTTTTCTACTTAGCTACTCCAATGGGAAGAAGTAGGACCGTCTCTTCGCCCAGCAACCATTCAGCCAATGAAAGACTGATACAACTCAGTCAATGAAAAGCCACTACACTTCAAACTCCCAGTCTCCTTCAATGGACTCTGTTTACAAACCCTCTGAACTCCCTTTTCCTCTGCAAAAGAAAGTTTATCTCTCTTGTTCTTTGGACATGCATATGGTTTACCATTAGACCACATGTTCCAAATTGCAGTTCTCTGTTGTTCCTGAATAAATACAATTTGCTGGAGAAATATGCTGTCTGTTTAAAGTCAATAATAGTAAATTAACAAAACAGCATAATGTAAAATTTATCTTAAAAATGTTTCCTCTACTAAAATTCATTTCTAGATAGCAGCAAGATTTGCCCCTTGGGGGATAGTATGAGTGAGCCAACTATTAATTCTCCCAAATCTGGGAAGGGTACAAACCATTTCCTAGACCTATATAGAGTAGGGTGCACATATGGTCGGATAAAAAAAACTCATGAATATAGAATTCTAAGCATCAAATCTCTTTGCTTCCATCCAACTCACTTCTGAACTTAAATATTTCTTGATCTAATAGAATGTTGTTATTTTACCAGATGCCAGACTACATATTATTTTTTTTCAAATTAAATTGGTTAATAAAATTATCTAGGTTTCAAGTGTACATTTCTAAGATACATCATCTGTATATTGAATTGTGTGCTCACCGCCCAAAGTCAAATCTTCTTATATCACCATATATTAGACCTCTTTTACCCTTTACTATCCCCCCACCTGCCTTCCCTTTGGTAACCACCATGCTTTTCTCTTAATTATTAATAAATAAATTTATTACATACCAACAGAATGCAAAATTTAAAGCAATGAAAAATTTTTTTCCTTTAAAGAATTGCAATTACTTATTCAAATAACTTGTTTTGTTTCTTTGACACTCCCTTTCTGTTTCTTTTATCCTCTAAATATAGATTTTTCTGGCTTGGCTGTCTCCACAAGTACTATTCTCAAGGGGCATATCAAACTTATAGCAGTTTCCATCCTAGTAAACCCAATCCTACATTTCAGAACCAGTGTCAAACCAGTTATTTATCTGTCTCCCCACCCTATAATTTGTTCAATTTTATTTGCATATCTTAAGCACACACTTAAACATGCAGTCCCTGTTCTGTTACCTTAGTTAGAAATGGAATAAAATCTTATCCCCATCATCAACGGGGAATATTAAATAACTTACAAAATTTTATGTAGTCATTAAAAAGAGTGAGGCATATAAAACGTAAATGAAAAGTTTTCCATAATATATTGTCGAGTAAAAAGAGAAAATTATATAAAAAAATAATTCATCAAATATGCCAAACAGCTATATATGCCAAATTATAAAGTAAAATGTCTAGAGGAATATATGTTAAACTCTAAAGAAAATAATTGGAAAGGGGAAAATGAGGGAAAGTTCCAATTTTATCTTATTTAATTGTGAATTATTTACTTTTTTATTTCATGCCATTTTTAGAATGCATAAAATAATGTAAACAATGTGCTAAAATATTTGGTGATTCCATTACTTAGCTAGCCCCCTCCATTATTGTTCCATTTTATTTTGTTTACCTTATTTTCCTTTTTCTCCCCCATATACAGGACTACTACACTGGACTTTTTCTTATCTAAACACTGCCTGGATTTTCTTATGCTGCTACCACAACTCAATCTCTTTAAAGAAATTCAGTTTCTTTAAAGAAAATCATGCACAGATTATGTTTTGGTACATAATCCACAAAAGAAAAAGTGCAATTATAAGAAATTATGCATTTTGAATAAAAAAGATTTAATAAATTTTAAATATATTACTCTGAATTTTAAAATAGCATAAAATAATAAATAAATAGTTACAAAGTTTCTGTACAGATAAACATATTTCTCTGCAAAAAGATGGCTTACTTACACGAGGATCTTGTAACAGCCTTGAATGATTTTTAGAATGAGGTGGAGTATAAAAAAGTAAGATATGCATTTCATTCTAAAAAAATTAAAAAAAACAAGATCCTTACCATTGTGAGGGTAAATGGATGATTCTCTAATGCAGATACACTGGGGCAGTGTAGAGTGATATACTGAAAAGCAACAAAAAAATTTTAAATGACCAAGAGAGAAGTTTTAATTTTCCAATATGGCACTTGTATGCTAATTTTCAAAAATTACATAAGAATAAAAGGTATTTTATGCCCTGGCTGGTTCGCTCAATGATTAGAGTGTTGGTCCTTAAACTGAAGGGTCTTGAATTTGATTCCCAGTCAAGTGCATGGACCTGGCTTGCAGATTTGATCCCCAGTCCTGGTCAAGGCCAATTTATGTGTCTCTCTCAAATAGATGTTTCTCTCTCTTTATTTCATCCCCCACTTCCACTCTCAATAAAAAATCAATGGAAAAAATATCCTAAAAATAACAACAAAAAGAATAAAAGGTATTTTAAAAGTTGCTGAACAATGACTCACCTGGCCAGGTCTTGCTTTAAAATTTTCTTTGACCATTCGAATTTCCATAACATCTGAAGGGTGACTGATAACGGAGATGATGGTGACTGGCTTATTACTCCGGATGCACCTGTAAAGCCTTTCAGCACAATATAGGCACAAAGGTCCAGAAATCCAAAGCCAAGTCTACGGAGAATTTGTGAAATGCACTTTAAAAAATACTTGCATTGTAAGACTCATATCCTGTCTAATTGTTTATTTCACACACTACAGTAAAACTATTATATCTGTTATCTATAATAATAAAAGCATAATATGCTAATTAGACCGGACAGTCAAACGACCTTCCCGACCTTCCCGACGTCATTTCAGACATTCTTCTAGGTGAAGCCGCAGCAGTGGGGGCTGAGGCAGAGGTGGTTAGGGGTGATCAGGCAGGCAGGCAAGCACAGTGGTTAGGGGCAATCAGGCAGGCAGAGTTGTTAAGGGCAATCAGACAGGCAAGTGAGTGGTTAGGGGCGATCAGGCAGGCAGGAAGAGTGGTTAGGGGCGAACAGGCCGGCAGGCAGAGGGGGTTAGGGGCAATCAGGCAGGCAGGCAGGTGAAAGGTTAGGAGCCAGTGGTCCCAAGGGGCCTCAGATTGCGAGAGGGTGCAGGCCAGGCTGAGGGACCATCTCCCCTCCCCGACCCCGTGCACAAATGTTGTGCACCAGGCCTCAAGTTTTAAATAATGTGTAAACAAATAATTCTTACAGCAAGTTATTCAAATAAGAGTAAAGTATAAAATAAATGGTATAGTAATATCAAGACCCTATCCTCAAACCATTGCTCAGGGCCTAACTACCATCAACAGTAAGTCATACATTGTTTCATATATCATTCTATATACACAACTCATATATAATGTATTTATATTATACTTTTCTCTAAAGAGATATAAAAGGGAAGTAAGCCTGGACAGAGTAGCTTAGTGGTTGAGCATTGACCCATGAGCCAAGAGGACACCTGTTCAAATCCCAGTCAGGGCACATGCCCCGGTTGCAGGCTTAATTCCCAGTGAGGGGTGTGCAGAAGGCAGTCGATCAATGATTCTCTCTCATGGGTGTTTCTATCCCTCTATCCCTCTCCCTTCCCCTCTCTCTAAAAATCAGTAAAAAACATTTTTAAAAAAGAATTTGCTAAAGCTCAAATAAATTTCAAGATGATTTTAGAAAAAAAATGTACCAGTCCAATGTTCGTTAAAAAAAACACACAACTAGATATTTTTAATGCATATGTATAACATAATGCACATATACAAAATGTAAAATATGTGAACATATTTTTAAATATGGTATAGGCTAGGCATGTTGTTTTCAACTTACTTTCAAATGATAAATCTAACATGAACATCTAAGATTATATTTAGAATCTGGAAAGCGTAACAATTTTGCACGTGTGCTGAGAGATTGCCCTGATCCCAGGAAACCGCATACTCTGGGGAGTCCAGAAGGCTGTGTAGCCAAGCTTTCTCCTACAACTGCACACGATACTTCCCTCAGCACCTGCCGACTCCTAACCCAAACTTAATGGTCACTTTTTAAAACCTACTTACACAGTTACCCCGGACCTTCCTCCCGCCTGCAGACAGATCATGCCTTTTCCTGACATTTAGTTTGGCACCATGTGTAAGCATCACAGGACAAGTTCTGCAATGCAGCAGCAGTTTTGCAACTTTGAGGCAGTTACCCTTTGAGTATCAAGTTGCACATAAGTAAAATGGGAGTCACAATACCTGCCCTTCCTAACATATTGCAAAAAAGTTTGGGCAATTGTAAAGCTTAATAGAAAACTAGAGGATTAATAATAAACACAACACTAATACACATGCCCTAACTGGTTTGGCTCAGTGGCTAGAGCACCGGCCAGCGGACTGAAGGGTCCCAGGTTCTATTCCAGTCAAGGGCATGTACCTTGGTTGTGGGCACATCCCCAGTAGGGAGTGTGAAGAAGGCAGCTGATTGATGTTTCTCTCTCATCTATGTTTCTAACTCTCTATCCCTCTCCCTTCCTCTCTGTAAAAAAAATCAATAAAATATATTTTTTTAAAAAAAGACAAACACACATTTCAAAACCATCAACAAATCACTCTACTTTTTGACTCCTCTTTCTTCTTTTTAAAAAAAATTAAATTTATTGGGGGTAATACAGGTTTATAACACTATATAAATTTCAGGTGTGCAACTTTATAATACAACATCTGTATACTCTTACCACCTGAAGTCTAGTGTCTTTCCGTCACCTTGTATTTTACTGCCTTTATTTTCTAATTTACTTTCTTCTTCTTAAAACAGACACTCGACATCACTATTTACCCTACTTCCACTTTGTACAGATAAAGACGACAGGGCATAATTCCCACCTGGGCAGCTCCCATAGCCTCCCAGGGGGAGCATGATGGCCCTCGGGAAAGTATTCCAAGAACAAGCATTTTACTCAAAGGCCTAGTTTTGCACTCTGCTTCTGCCGCACGTGTGTTTGTAGAGTTTGCTCGAGGTATTTTATATATTCAAGCAGGAATTTCCTCATCAGAAAATTGAGGATGGCAGTAGTTGAGGATTATAGTAATAGTTATTGTGACTATTGAAAAAATTAGGCATACAGTGCATTTTAGCACACTGCCTAGCAGATATTAAGCAGTCAATAAATTAATTTTAATTTATAATTTATATTATTGTACATAATGTTGTATCACAAATATTACTAGTATTAGTTCTTTCACTATTGTTTTTAATATTCAACCTATTTTTCTTAATGGATGGGGAGAAGGTCTTTGTTACCTTTCTTGTGGCAAACACCAGTGCCACAGTATGCAGAGATCATATGGTTAGTTATATTCCATAATGCTATATGTCTTTCTCCTGGAACTGTCAGCTGCCTATCATGTAATGCAGTAACTTGCTATTGAAACATCCTAAAATGTTCTGTTCTGTAAGAATAATTGCTTTATGTAACTTCAAAAACATGTTTGATCAATTGCTATGGAAATACTCATTTTGCAGAGACCATCAAACACATAAAATTAATTATAAGTCTCTGTAAAAAAAACTTCAAAAACATGTTTGATCAATTGCTATGGAAATACCCATTTTGCAGAGACCATCAAACACATAAAATTAATCAGACCTGTGGAAAGTTAGCTTGAAACCTGGGCTCTTCCTGACAAATCTTCACAGATGTGTTCCGGGTAACCTCATCTGGTTTTGAAAACCCTCCAGGAAAAGATTCACGAAAATGTTCTGAGAGATTTTCAGGTAAGTGAGTATTCCGGTACCGGGTTCCATTAAGATAGATGCAGCCTGGAGGGTGCGTATCTATATTTGTTTGATACTTCAACAACCCTCTAAAATTAAATTAAGAAAAAAACAGGAAGATGAAAAAAACAATTGAAATCAGGGAACACAGTATAAGAAACTAAATCCTTCTTGTTAACTTTATGTAGTCTCTATCCAAAAAGTGTTTCTCATATATCTTACTTAAGAGAAAATTTTAAAATTTTAATACATTCTTTACTATTTTACTAAACCAAAGATATAGCTCCACTCCACCTCCCACCCCCAAAATGCCACAAATGAAGGGACAAACACATTTGATCTTTATAAGTATTTTTTAATTTGCTAGTCTTTTTTCCCAAATCCATTAAGCATTCATATAATCACAAGTTTCACTTCAATAAACACTATAATGATGGGTACTTTGCTATATCTCTGAGCACAAATGAAAAAAACACAGGAATCATATTTGGTTTAGCTAATATTGAATAAAACAGGACTTACTGGTTTACAGAGAAATGTTAAAAAAAAAAATGACAGAAAACTGGAAGCTTGCATCTCTTATGGTCTGAAAACAATTAATACATAGAAATCAGGCCATAAACCATTTGTGTGTTTTTTATTTCTCCATAAACAAGATCACATAAAAGGCTCAAAATAAGACATCAGGCAGGCCAAAATCCTAAAATCCCATTCAGATTGTTCCAAATTTTGTGACACTCTAAATATGACATTCAACTTTCTGTTTTCTGCATTTCTTATCAATAAGGAATAAAGTAAGATCTATATCATGGGGATAGTGCATCAAATTATAGATTGTACAGAACATCATTTTTTTTAAAGATAAGATTTTGAAAAGCAGTGGAAGTTTTTCAGTGTTTTGCCATTTTATTTTAAAAATATTAAAATTTTTATTTATAAAATTATGTTTCCTGGTTGGCAGAGGTATGTTTTAAAATTTCCCTTCATGCTGCCAAGTAAATAATTTTAATACATTAATAAAGTATACTTTATTACATCACAGTTATAATGATTTCATGAAGATACTATTGTAAAACCACAAAAGACTATTATGAATAATGATACTAAATAGCTCCACATATAAAAGCTAGAAAAGCAATAGCCAAGACAATCACAGTGGAAGGCACCACCTACTCGACTGGACATTCTCCTTTTGACCCTTTTGCTTATGTTTAATTCTCTTTCTTCTTTTTTGTTTATGTTCTTCCTTATAAATAGTCACCATTAAAGAGCATGGTACATATCAGGAGCATCTAAGTAGAGGGCTGTACTTCATAATAATCATGAATAGGCCACACATAACATTTTTTTTAAAGTAAGGCAATAGACAGGGCCTAGGTACAGAATAAATTAATGGATAATTATATAAATGTGAGCCAAGTACATAATCCTTCATAGAGTTCTAGTCATATCATGTAATTGTTATGTCATTATGCTTGGAAAACCCATTAATTTGATTCAGCTTCCATTACAAGTAATGATTTATTAAAACCTGTTGCTCCTATTGGCCATCCTGAGGGTGGAGGCTGATGAATGGGCAGGCCAAACATCTCAGGATTTATTCTACTAGCCAGAATTTGAACAAACATTGGCGTAACACACTTGGTACTAGTCTAGGTGGTTCTATAAAGTTCAAAAAGAAGTCAAATCTGGCCCCTAACCCTCCAAAAACTTATAATCTAGTGGAAAATATGTTGGAAGTAGCTAAATATGTTAGACCACAGATAATAATTGGAATAGAGTGTTTTAGTAATATGTTATTAATGTATGGGAAACACCAGGACTAATACAGAGCAGTTATATACATTTCACATTACCCCCATAACCACTGAATGAAGTAGGAATCATTATTCCCACTTTACAAATTAAGATATTATTTTAATAAATACCCAGGGACACACAACTGATAAGTGGCAGAAAGAAGATTTGAACCTAGGTATCACTCAAATTCTATGTTCTCTCGTTATATAGCATGTTAGTCCATTGGATCCTAACAACTTCCCTCTTTAAAAGGAAAAGTAGGGAAATATTAATATTTAATAAGAAAGCATGTCAGGATTTTTTAAACATCTATTTCTCACTTAAATTTCAAATCAAAATTATCATACAAGGTAAATGCTTTTATTCCAATTACACAGATGAGAGATTTGGGTAAGAGATTAACTAAGTAGTACTCAAAATATGGAATTCAGAAACCTCATGTCTCTAACTCCAAAAACCTATATCATGCAAAGCAAATTGGTTAAAGAAGTAATAATCAAAGAAAGGAGTTCAAATGAATAAAACCCTGGAAATAAGATCAGATAGTGTGTGTATGTGTGTGTGTGGGGGGGTATGTGTATGTGCATATGTGTATGTTTGTGTGTGTGTGTGTTAGAAGGGGGTATTCCTTCTGTGTGTGTGTGTGTGTGTTAGAAGGGGGTTTTCCATGTGTGTGTGTGTGTGTGTGTGTGTGTTGGAAGGGGGCTAATTAACACCAGGCAAAGGAATGTTATTTATTCCTTCTCCAAAGTCATAACAGTGTTGTTGAGGTGAACATGACCCGGCGTGCTAATGGTTCTTAGAATGATAAATGTTGTCACTATGCAGTACAACTCTTCAGGTCAGCTCAGTCAAATCATCAGTGTTGCTGTTCTTGGTATATAAAGCGGCCCTTAATATTCTAGAATCCTTCTTAATTCTGAGGGACTTCCGCTATTTTAAGCTCCTCTCGAGGTAAATGGCATAGGCTACCTCGGTCTTAAAACCCCATTAAAGTGTTCTTTTCTTTGTCTCAGTTTGTAATTGTTGCCATCAAACTAACATGTAAAAGAGAAAAGGTCTACAGACAGACAACAACAACAAACAAAAATGTAATGAAGAAAATATCAATCAAGGATGGAATCGCAGGTAATTTGGCTAAATTAGGTGGTAAAGATAGAGATGGGTTCACAAGGAAGGACACTGGCAAATTCTGAGCTCAGTATTGAAAGGACAGGCACTGGGCATGTCAAAGAGGTGCTTGATGCTTCAATGCCTATTTTCATAAACTTCACAGCAAATGTGTGTGTAAAGATCAGCGGCCCCATTGTGAATGAGGGAAAACTTTTGGAGCTCTTAAGTGATCTGCCCAAGACCACGCTGTCAATCAGTGGCCACGTCAGAGCCCAAGGCCATCTGCCTGCAGGCCTACCCCCTGCAGAATTCCCACCTGATTATGCGTCAATCAGTGGCCACGTCAGAGCCCAAGGCCATGCGCCTGCAACAGGCCTGCCCCCTGCAGAATTCCCACCTGATTATGGACAATATTCTGACATTAAAGACCAATGTATGCACTGAACGAAAATGTATGGAAATACATGACCATTAAAGCAATACTTTAAGTTATTCTTCAAGTTTCATTAAACACAGTAACTTACTTTTTCATTGTACTAGTAAAAAATAGGAGTGCTAGTTTTTTTTGTAATAATCCAGAATTTCTTAGAATTTGTAGAGGATACATTTTAAAGAATATACTATTTCTTTAAGATTATATTTCAATAGTTTCATTCTGAAGAAATTTGAATAGGAATGTAAACTAGATATTCTGGATACCTGGGTTGGTAGGTGAAAGTCAACTATCTCTTTAATCCACTTACTTCATTGTGACCACATTTGTTAAAATTGAATGGGTATGGTTTTTATAATTTTTTTGAAACGCTTTACCTACATAATATAATTTAAGCAGATATAACTTACTTGTCTTCCTTCTGAGTTTAATGTTATCTTCCCAAATACAAGAGTTTTAAGTATCATGCAGCTCTGTGTCCATATGCCAAACAATCCTGATCTTTCTTCTTGCCCCACATCACCACAGAGATATTCATATTTTCCATGTATTCTTTTATTGTTTTGAACCTTATTAATTTAAATGATATAGCCCCTACCTTCAAGAAGCTTACAATTTAACTTTCTGCGATGGTGAAAAGAGTACATCTGCGCTGTCTGATATGGAAACCATGAGTTACATGTGGATATTGAACAACTGAAATGTGGATAGTGCAGGCAAAAAACTGAATGTTTCATAGTATTTCATTTTAATTAATTTAAATTGGATAGCCATGGCTATAATGGGTATAATCAGACGTGGAAGCAACAATAACAAAAAAACAAAATGAGTAATGCCATATAGATATATAGTCACCTCGTAAGGGTAAATGAGATAATGAACTTTGATTATGACATTCTGGAAAGGGCTTCATGGAGGACGTAATGAAGGATGCAGAGGTCCCAATGGATGCAGAGGTCCCAATGGTTGGAGAATGACATTGCAATATGAGGGAGCAAGATGAACAAAGCAGGTGGTTTATTCCCAAATTAGAAGAGGGGATCACCTCTTATTCATTTATATAAACCCCCTATGTCCATACTCACTGCCAAACCCTGTGAG
This sequence comes from Myotis davidii, assembly GCF_000327345.1. Classification (NCBI taxonomy): domain Eukaryota; kingdom Metazoa; phylum Chordata; class Mammalia; order Chiroptera; family Vespertilionidae; genus Myotis; species Myotis davidii. Next base: position 256,413 of record NW_006287917.1, on the reverse strand, counting down.
CTGAGCCCTCCAGCAAGTTTCTTGCACATGAGAAACCTTCAATGCACTTCTAGTGAATAGAAATAACCATGTAATTTGGTTGAATATAACAAATATATCTAATAGTTAAAATATAGGAAACATTCTTCCATATGTGTATTGTATCTTTTGTAATTAAATGATATATAATTTGAAAGCAGAAAACAGGAAGGAAAAAGGATCTTAGTGAATGGTAAACAGAAAATTTTGCCAAGTAAAGGCAGTGATACAGTTGAGGGCAGGGAAAGGAGGCTCACAGAGCATGTGAGAACAGGAATGCTTATTACTTATTTTCAGTTATAGTGAACTATGTTCCAAAGGAGAGATTTTGAAGTCTCTTTGGAATTTCGAGTGTTCTATTAGGAGATATCAAAGATTTTGTCATGTATCAAAATACAAGTTTGTGGATGCTATTGTTTTTGCACATAAGAGTTTCAAGATATGCTTTCAACACTCAACACTGTTTCAAAAATAGGCTTTTATTTTTTAACCCCCTTTTTTTTGAAGAGATATTATAGTTATACTATCATGGCTGTAATAAAAATAATAAAAAATGTAGTACTCAGAATAAACCCTAGTGGTTACAGCATATAACTCATAAAAAAATATGTTGTGGCGAAGTTGAGTATTACAAAATATCATCCCTGCTTAAAGGAGAATCGCGAAATCATCCCTGCTTTAATTGCATGTGTAAATTTCTAATAAATGCAATGTCATTCACGCTACTTTTGTTTGGGTGCTTTTATAAAGTGAAGAAAAAATCCTTGTCCCACGAGGAACCTAATTTTTACCTGGTTTCTGTTAGTCAAAATGTTTCCATTATTTACAGAAAAAGATAACTTGTTTCTCAAAGCTCTTTTAACTTTGCTTCAAGTACAAAAAAAGAACTTAAGAAAATACACTCAAATTCAATATTTCAAAACCTAGTGGAATTCACTGGATGCTGTACTCCACTAGAATGTACACTACTTCAGGTCAAGAATTTGTCCTGTGATCGACACTGCTATCTATTTTTCTGGTGCTATCACTGTGCCTGTAATTTATAGAAATGGTTCAATGAATATTCATCGAATGAATTAGTGAACATATAGACAACATTTTGTGATGGTTGTTGTTGAAATACATGATTGAGGAGCCATCTGTTTTGTGTGTTTTTGTTGTTGTTTATTTGTTTTAATTAGTACTTTTAGAGAGAGAAACGGAGAGACAGAGACAGAGAGAGAAACATTGATACATTGATGTGAGAGGGAAACATCACAGGTTGCCTTCCGTATGTACTTGGACTGGGGATTGAACCAGCAACCCAGGTATGTGCCGTGACTGGGAATTAACAGGCAACCTTCTGGTGCACAAGACAACACTCAATCCACTGAGCCACTCCGCCTGGCAAGTCATCTGGCTTTAACAAACACAGAAGTGAGTTTGAACTCATATTCTAACTTTAAACAACATGTCTAGATTTTGCATATGGTATTTAATAAAATAGAACATGTATGGCCGAAACCGGTTTGGCTCAGTGGATAGAGCGTCGGCTTTTGGGCCGGAAGG
>NW_006287917.1:241911-254593 GCF_000327345.1 Myotis davidii | reverse complement strand
AAAAAAAATAGAACATGTATGTACATTCACCTTGCTAGGAAATAGCATTAATTCAGTCTGCAGCTCGATCAGTGTGGCTCAGTGGTTGAGCACCAACCTAGGAACCAGGAGGTCATGGTTCAATTTCTGGTCAGGACACATGCGGGGGTTGCTGGCTCGATCCCCGTATGGGGCATGCAGGAGGCAGCCAAGCAGTGATTCTCTCTCTCTCTCTCTCTCTCTCTTTCTCTCTCTCTCTCTCTCTCTGAAATCAATAAAAATATGTATTTTTTTAAAAAAATTCAGTCTGCAACTTACATCATCCCTCTTCACCCTCCAATATTGCCAAGTCCAATCTGAGAACGTAACCCTGCCCTGACCCTAGGCCAATTCTAACCTCAGCAGACACCTGGACGGGGGATTGACCAGCAACCTAGGTATGTGTCCTGACTGGGAGTCAACTGGGAACCTTTAGAGCAGCATCTAGAAGTAGAGAGATTTCCTAAACTGGGGACCTAATGTGCCTCGAGGAAACCCTAATCACCTGTTCCCCTCAAACCAAAGCTTTTACTCTTATCCCCACTGGCTCTTGCTGCTACCTTCTTTCCTGGGCTCTTACTACTGACACCTGAGTGTGTTTGCATCCTGCAGCTTGAGTTGAGCAGGCACTGTGTCTAGTTCTTACCGATGGCACCACCCAAGATGCAAGACGCGGCCACACAGACGGGGCCGGCATCATGCGTGTGGCCTGTGCAGCCTCAGGAGACCCAGCTCTCAGAAAGGTCCTGTGATTGGTTCAACACTCTGTTGTCACCATGTTGAAACGCTTAATAAATTTTTATCAAGAGGCCCCACATATTCATTTTGCATTGAACCCCGCAGATTAAGTAGTCTGCCACAGACACTAGGCAGCTAGCAAAACTAAACCTTGGGGTAAGAGCATAGGAGAAAGACATGGACCTTCCCGAAATGTCTGAATTAAAATTGGAATTTTTACTAAGTTTCCTCAGCTGAAAAAGAGGAAGGGTACCTGTTCCTCTCTGCTTCATGAGTACAGAAAAATAAAGATTTTGACCTCTTGGAAAGAAAAAAATAGATAAGGATCCAATATTTCTCAGCATTCCGTCTGCTTCCAGGCTTTACTAAAATGGCAGTGAGAGATAAAACACTAATGTAATAAAAACATTTCTTAAAATAAATGTAGCCCTGTTCCTTCTCCTTCCTCCCTAGCTTCCTCATCCTGTACTTCCAGCTGGAACCACTTGTTATTATAAATAATGTCCCAAGAGAAAAACTGAGGTCAAATTTATGTAAAAAATATTTCGTCTGAAGCTCACTATTTCAATCCTAAAGTGGGAATAAAGTAAACTCACAGTTTAGAAGATTAAAATTCATTAGAATATGTAGCTATGGCATAAATGAATTTATGTACATGGAAATGCTCTGTATATAGTATATCTATCTATACCTATGGTATACTTAAGGAAGAAAATACCATGTAACCTTAATCCCCACTCCCACCTAGCTTCAGAATAAAATATCAGCAAAAATAAACCAATTTTTACATAAAAATAAAAATTAATCCCACGAGTGGGAAATTATAAGTGGGAAACACACACATATGTCTAAAAGGTCATAGTTTTAGAACACCATATGTATTAACATATGGGAAATATGTAAATACTATTAAGGGAGGGGATTTGGATTTCATATAAGAAAGACAATTCCTCAGGAATTTCATTCAATCTATATATTTAAGTGAAAATTTCAAAACCCAAAATGTGAAAGAAAGCAAAGAGAAATAAATTTTAACCACAGAAGTACAGAAAAATTCACAACAAAAATGTGCCAGTCTGAATACAACCAAAATAGTCAAGACTTAATAGCTAATTCCTCTAGCACTGGAGTTGATATACTAGTTGCCATAATAACTTATTACCTAGATAACACTAAATATAAGTGACAGTCCCAAAATGGGAATCCAAGTTACACTTAAAAACACACAGATTATTCAGATTATTTTTTATTACTATCTGCAATAAGAATTGGCAAAAATTGAAAGGGCATAAAAGGACAGCACATTCCTAGCTAAGATCCAATTAATAGAATTCCACTTCAGCAAATACTGAGTGAGTGATGACTTGTGAAAGGGATTCAACTGATAAAGACAGTCAAAACCATCCCTACCCTGAAAAACACTTTAGTTCATCTAGGATACATCACTCTGCTGTGTTTTCTCTTCCACACTGGAACTCACAGATACATCACGGGGGCAGACAGAAGAGAACACTGGAATTTTCCACTACTCAACTGCAGCATCAGCTATAACCTGACTTTCTCCCTTTTATCTAAGCTTTTATATAGTGTATAATATTCTGCACTTCCGTGTGTATGGTGTTTATGTGAAGTTATCTTTCCCCTGGAAAGGAGTATTTTCAAGGAGTATACATGCAGGTTTCTTCTTTTTTCCTACGCAATTCCCATTCTTATCCCTATTTTATGTTGGTAGCAATGGCAAGTGCCCTCTGAGGCTTGTACAGACTAGAAAAAGTGTGGAAATCTGTACTCTGAGTGAAGAGATACTAAGACAGATGTAGCAATAAATAATACTGATAAGAGTGGCTCTTCCACTGCATTTTTATTGGCTGTAGCCCAGAATCTAGCCTTTTAATTATTATTTCCAATTTATGTAGAAGAATTTTAGAGATTAAAAATAACACGTAAGTGTAATCTTACTGTTATTTTTATTAATACATTTATGATGTGCCATGACGAGGTTGTACATTTTAAGAAATGGCTATGGCCTGCCCAGTGTGGCTCAGCTGCTGAGTGTTGACGAGGAGATCATGGTTGGATTCTCGGTCAGGGCACATGTCTGGGTTGTGGGCTAGATCCTCAGTAGGGGGCATGCAGGAGGCAGCCAACTGATTCTCTCTCATCATTGATGTTTCTCCTCTCTCTCCCTCCCACTTCCTCTCTGAAATCAATATATATATATATAATTTTTTTTTAATAAACAGGTAAAAAGCAGTACTAAAATAGAGGGCATTTCCTTCTCTGTTTCCTTGGAGGACAAAATTTCACCTTCAAAATCTTGAAAGCTAAATAGCTTGTAACAAAATTTGATTTCCTATTCAAAACACAAAAGCATAAGCATACACGCTCACCAGCTTATATAGATAAACTAGAGGCCCAGTGCACGAAATTTGTGCAAGAGTAGGCCTTCCTTCCCCCAGCTACTGGCACCGGCTTCCCTCTGGCACCCAGGACCCAGGCTTCCCTCGCATCTCCACCTTAGTCTGTAAGGGTGTCTGGTCTAATTAGCATATTATGCTTTTATTATTATAGATTGGAATGATAGCCTAGATATTCACATGACATGGATATATTTCATTGTAAACAAGAGCACCTTCTAAAACATGAATAAATAATTCAAGAATTCAAGAAAAGAGTAGGAATTAAATGCTTAGAATGGATTCTGAGTTCAGAAAGGTTCAATTCAAAGCCCTATCACAGGGGTGGGCAAACTTTTTGACTCGAGGGCCACAATGGGTTCTTAAACTGGACCGGAGGCCGGAACAAAAGCATGGATGGAGTGTTTGTGTGAACTAATATAAATTCAAAGTAAACATCATTACATAAAAGGGTACGGTCTTTTTTATTTAGTTTTATTCATTTCAAACGGGCCGGATCCAGTCTGCGGGCCGTAGTTTGCCCACGGCTGCCCTATCATATACTAAGTGGGTGGTTCTGGGTAGTCATTAAAAACTTTTTTTTCAATCACAGTTCACATTTAATACTACCATTCTTTTTAATATATATATATATATATATTATTGATTTTTTACAGAGAGGAAGGGAGAGGGATAGAGAGTTAGAAACATTGATGAAAGAGAAGCGTCGATCAGCTGCCTCCTGCACACCCCCTACTGGGGATATGCCTGCAACCAAGGTACATGCCCTTTACCGAAATCGAACCCGGGACTCTTCAGTCCCCAGGCCAACGCTCTATCCAGTGAGCCAAACCAGCTAGGGCTTTAATACTACCATTTTGCATCAGTTTCAGATGTACAATAAAGTGGCCAGAAAACCATGCACTTCACAGATTGGTCTCCCTGCCACCTCAAGCACCCACCTGACCCCATACATATTTATCTTGATATTATTGGCTATATTCCTTATGCTACAATCCATATCTCTGTGGCTATCTGTAACTACCAATTTGCACTGCTTAATCCCTTCACCTTTTCATCCAAGCTTCCCTACCTGCTCCCTCTGACAGCTAAAAGTCCGTTCTCTGTATCTAATTTAACCTTCTGTGCCTCCTTTTCTCACCAATAAAATGAGGACAATAAGAGTGCTTACTTCATAGAGCTGAATTTAATAAAAATTTGTGTGTCTGCATATGTATATGTATACACATAAAGAGCCAAGAACAGTACCTGGAACATCTATAACAATAAAAGTATAATATGCAGACTAACTGAATGAGCGAACAGCAAAACGACCGTCTGGATGACCTTTCGGAAGACCATGCTATGACACACACTGGCACCAGGCCAGCCAAGGCTGGTGCAATGCGATTGGTCGGGGGTTCCAACATTGCCCCACAATAACCCCACAGAGGGAGGCCCAGGCCACCTGGCTGGCGGCGCCGCAGTGAGTGGGCAGGGGCCTCCCTCTGTGGGACAATCGATCTGGGTGCCCCGGGCCAGCAATGCTGTAGTGGGTGTGCAGGGCCAGCCAGTGATCACCCTGCAGAGGGAGGCTTAGGCCAAACAAGCAATCGCACCCCATACCTGTTGCCCATACAGGGAGGTGACCAGTGGCAGAGGGGGCATCGCCACATAGATCGCAAGCAATGGCAGCGGCAGGGGTGGGACCAGCTGCTGGCAGCCAGGGGAAGGAAAGCCCCGGTAGGCCCTGATCGATGGCCAGGTCTAGGGATCCTACCTGAGGGGTCCGGATTGTGAGAGGGTGCAGGCTGGGCCGAGGGACACCCTCCCCCCATGCACAAATTCTTTGCACCAGGCCTCTAATCTATCTATCTATCTATCTATCTATCTATCTATCTATCTACATAAAAGCCTAATATCCCAAGTGTCTAACCAATCAGTTGACTATTTGGCCGACTGCTTGACCAGTAGCTATGATATGCACTGACCACCAGGGGGGCAGATGCTCCAATTGGTAGGTTAGCTTGCTACTGGGATCCAGCCGATAGGGACTAGGCAAGACTAGTCGGACATGCCCTGGAGCCCTCCAGTAGTCCCTTCCTGGCCTGCCAACCTCCCATGGTCCCTCTCCAGCCAACTGGCCCCCATTGGCCCTGATCAGGACTAAGTGAGACAGCCCTGATGGCCCTGATTGCCAGTCAGGTTGAGGGACCCCACCCGTGCATGAATTCGTGCACTGGGACTCTAGTATTAAATATTATCTAAACCTTGAAAAATATTACAAATAGTATCATTGTTATCCTCTAAAATGATGGTGTGGTATGATCTACAGGTCTATATGTACATTTGTCTTCTAAGTTCTCCTTATAGCTGCCTTCATGTGAGAACAAAATTGACCCAGTGGTTCCTATTTTTCCCACAAACCCATTGGTTTTAACTCTGTATAAAACTTAAGCTAGAGATATATTATATGTTAATGTAACATTTTAGCTTTCTAGAAAAATATCTATCTTTAAGAAGCTTTATTCAGTTAAGTTATTTTTAACTTCTTTTGGGCCCACATACAGCTTTGGGAATTGAGAATATATATATATTATTGAGGATATATAAAAATATCTTAATCATATATATGCATACATGTATATACAGTGTATATGTGTTTGTATTTCATAAATCCATGGATTCCCTGTGTCCATTAAATAATTCCCAGAGATTATGAATCCAAGTTGAAAACACATACTCTATTTAAGAAATAGGAATTCATGGTAGAAATAATGGGCATCAAATTTATAATAATTTTGTCAACATATCAGAAATTAAGCATTTAGAAAGTATTCAGGAGACATCGTCTGTAAGTGATGGATGGTATGCAAAAGATTTAGCCATAATCATGGGCACGAAAATCCTCAACCTCTGCCCACCATGTTAGAGGACATTTACTTACAATCTCTAAAGCAGGACAAAGGTAGGCAAATCTAACGCGTCTATTATTTAAGGGCTCTGGACTCCCAAATACCCATGTAGAATATTTGAAGTAATGTCTCCTTTTGTGTTTCTGGCTCTAGGTCTACCTTAAAAGCAGTTCATCAGCCCCCCCCTAGGACTCTCCTCTATGCCTGGGAACAGCTAGAATAACCATCGGTACAGGTTTATCCACATCCACAGCTTAATTATTAATAGTAACCCACTTCATTCTCAGAAGTGTTGGCTTTGAACAACTAATCATGTAGTCACTTAAAATCAAGAGGCAAGGAAAAGAAAACTGAATAGAAATTACAGGGAAAGAAATTTTTCTCCCTCGGGACTAGAATAGAATTTACTTAACATAAACCTTGGGACTTCCTTTTCCCTGGGCTTCACTAAGTCCCCACGTAATGCTATAAGAAAGAGCAGGTGCCTCTTCCCAGTAGGAAGCTCACACAAGCCTCTCCTGCCATGTCCATGTGGGTGAAAGGAACCCATAATGCAAATGGCTTCTAAAAGAGAAGACCCTCGGGAATCAGCAACTTTTAACACTTATTTATGTTGCATGAACACCTCTGCCCTACAATAGTGTATTCTTAATTCCCTCCTCCAAGGAGCCGTGCAGAGGGAGGATAACCCAGTACAATGAGCCTGTCCTCATAAATATTTGTCTAATCCTGGTTAACTCCTGAGGTGAAACTCCTATGAAGTTGACAGTGCCTCTGGTTCATGAATGTTGACAAAGGCTGCCACTGTGTTCCCCTGGCTTAAAGAACACGTTTTTTTTAGAAACATGCACATAGAAAGCCATTCCTTTAAAATGCCCTTAGACCAGTGTTTCTCAACCTGTGGGTCGCGCCCCTTTGGCGGTCGAACGACCCTTTCACAGGGGTCACCTAAGACCATCCTGCATATAATATATTTACATTATGATTCCTAACAGTAGCAACATTACAGTTATGAAGTAGCAACGTAAATAATTTTATGGTTGGGTCACAACAGGAGGAACTGAATTTAAAGAGCCAGAAGGTTGAGAACCACTGTTAGACAAAGTGATTCACGTAGAATATAAATCATGCTCTAAAGCAAACTCTTGCCGGCAAGTAGTCCCAAATGGCAGAGAGTTCTGTTTAAAGGAATAATCCAGGTAATCATTTATGAGAAGCCCAGCAGATCTGGCACAAGAAATTATTTACACGATTAATTGGCTCTCATTGCCATTCAAACATTCGAGAAGGACCTTCCTTTGGTCTTTTTCAGAATTATCACATTATAATTTCTCCCTTGTGTAAATACAAAAGTGAAATACAGTTACTACCAAATAACACTCCAGATCTAAAGCCAGTGGGAGTATTGATTACAGTGAGATTGTGAGGTTAGAGTGCCAAATCTTTTACATTGCATTCCCTTCACATGTCTTTGAAAGGAGTAGGGTTAGGCTCTCCAGGCTGAGGCTCTGTGACATTCATAACTGCTTTCCCCTCCAATATGTTTTTTTATCAGAACGTGAGAAAAACAGTATATAACTCCTCCTGATGAGATTTTTCAAATGAAAGTGAAGAAAGAAATATTCAACTATATTCATGTCCGGAAAAAAGAAACAGTTTGGCTCCTCTCCCCCCAGATGTCTTAGGAATTGAAATGTCTTTAATATAGCAAACAAATAGCAACCTCTTAGAACGATGTATTAAAAATTAGAAGAAAATAATTCCTCAGGAGGAAGCTGTCTTGTAATCCAAAGGATAAACATTTATTGTTAAAAATCAACTGAATTTTGAGACCTAACAATATTATAAAAATTATTTGTCTTTCAAAGAATATCCTTCCTTTACTCTTTTTTATTGAATTTATTGGATGGCATTGGTTGATAAAATGATATAGGTTTCAGGTGTACAATTCTATAACACATCATCTGTATATTGTATTGTGTGTTCACCACCCCAAGTCAAATCTCCTTCCATCACCATTTACACTTATAAGTGAAATCATAGGGTATTTATCTTTCTCTGGCTGGCTTATTTCACTTAACAGGCAAGATTTGGAAGCAGCCCAAATGCTCATCAGTAGATGAGCAGATAAAAAAGCTGTGGTGCACTTACACAATGGAATACTACACGAGCGTAAAAAAAAAAGGAAATCTTACCTTTTGCTACATACAGCATGGATTGGACCTGGAGAGTATTTTGCTAAGTAAAATAAGCCAGTCAGAGAAAGACAATTCCATATCAATTCACTTATACTTGGTATGTGGAATCTACTCAACAAAATTAACAAACAAAATAAAAACAGACTCATAAATACAGTGAACAGACTGACAGTTGTCAGAGGAGAGGGAGCTGAAAGGTTGGGTGAAAATGATAGAAGGGATTAAGAAAAAATAAATAAAACTGACACAGACAAAAGTATGGTGATTGCCAGAGGAAAGGGAGGTAGTGAGAGGTGAAAGAGGACAAAGGGGTGATACATGGTGTTGGAAAGAGACTTGACTTTGGGGATGTGTGCATGATGCAGTATGCAGATGATGTGTTATAGGACTGTACACTTGAAACCTGCATCGCTTTATTAACCAATGTCACCCAAAATAATTCAATAAAAATATGTAAAAAAATTGCTATGTTTTTTTTCAAGAATTAAAATAAATTGATTTTCAAACAGTTAAATGTGGTGTTTCTCCACTTAAACAGCTATTAGCATTGGTACAACTACATATTTTTTCCTATCAGTATTTATTGAGTATGTGTATATTCTGCCTACATTTATTTGTTTACTTATATAAACCTAAGATAACCCCATAATGTAGGTGATTTTATTGAGCCTGTCTACTAGATAAGAAAAAGAAAATAATATCTGTCAAGGTCGTGCAGCTATTAAGTACTGTGTTGTATAAGAGCCATGCTAATCTAATCTTTTGGAGAGGAAACTTAATGTATTTTTAAAAGATCCATTTGAACACTGAAAAGAAACATCTGAGTTTAGTGCATAGAAAGTGTGTTTTTTTTAGCGTGTCATGCAATTGATTGGCTTATAAATAATGAAGAAAAAAATCTAAAACACAGGTAATAGCAATGCAAACTAGGTGAACCTGAGGACACAAATAATCATGGAACAAGGATCTTGAATAATATTGATTGCAATATTTAGAACAAAGAAGGTAAGACTTCCACTTTGCAAACATCAGATCATATGCCCAAAGAGCCTGCATTCAATTTTGTTCCCAGCTTTAAAAGTAATACAGGGTCTGGCTAGTGTGGCTCAGTGTTTGAGTGTTAACCCATGAACCAGGAGTCATGCTTAGATTCCCAGTCGGGGCACATGCCTGGGTTGTGGGCTCGATTCCCAGTGGGGCGCAAGCAAGAGGTAGCTGATTGGTCATTCTCTCTTATTGATGTTTCTATCTCTCTCTACCTCTCTGTCTCTGAAATGAATAAAATATATATTTAAAAGCAATACAGGGAAGCCGTGGCAAACTGCCGCCAGCATAATGTACTGGGTTAGAAATGTGGGCTCAGAAATTGGATAGCTGGGGTCAAACCCAAGCTCTTCCTAATTGCCATGAGTTTTGGCAAGTTACTTCACCTCTCACTGTCCCTGTTCTCTCACAGAAATAACAATAGCAGCAATGCAGCAGATTTTACCAGGGTTGCTGGGAGGATTTAATGAGATAAACATTAGTAAGATACATGATAAGGGCTTAATGAATTTTACTATTAATATATTCAAAGGAACACCTTTATAATAATGATGAGATTGAAATATCATCATGTAAGAAACAAATGAACAGAATTTAGAGGAGAGTGATTCAGTTTCCATAACCTCTAGAGTCATAGATTTTTTTAATCTATCTAGAAATTAAATTATGGTTCAGAAGATAAAGATCTTTGTGGAAATTACAGCTTCCCAAAGACAGAATGGGCTCTTCAGTATGGAGATTCATAGAGTCTTTGTCAAGATATCCTTTACCCTTCCTTCAAAATTTGAGATTCTCTGAAAATAAAAGTGACCTTGGAAAATCATACGAAGCAATTGCTGCTTTGGTGGAGACATCAGCAAACAATTTCTAATCGCATCATTCTTAAAGGGTAAAATTTTCTAAATTTCTAACCCACATTGATCCTTCAATGCCCTAAGTTATAGAATTCTTGAAAACAAAATGTTTACAGATGTAAAGTATTTAGTTTAAAGGTATCTTTAGCTATTTCAACTGATTGATTTAAATTCCAAACTAATAACCAATGCTAGGAGGCTAAAGATCACACATTAAATTATTATTCTATACATTATTATGGTACTGACCATATTGATTAAAAAAGGAGTAAATTCTCAGCAAACTGATTTTTCTGTTCAAACTTAAATTATACTCTTTAACAGGAATCTCAATATACATACGAGTAACCTGTTTTGAATAACTGCACTTTACTCATATAACCAAAAGCTAAAGAATGAAACTATCAGGTCATTTCATAGGTAAAGATATGTGTAAGTCCTCAACATTGGCACAGAGGTTAATAACTTCAAGAGAATTCCTTACAGACAGAGCCTTTAGCAATGGGAAAAAAAAAAACATGTTGAGAAATGTCCATTTTGAAAAGCTGCACAACGTATCAATAGTAGTTTGTCACACACTAGAAGCTTTTATTCAAAATTAAGCTATATAGGTTATAAACTCTTAGTAATAAGATGAATAAATTCTGAAGATCTAATGTACAGCATAGTGACTATATTAATAACATTATATTGTACACTTGAAATTTTCTAATAGAGCAGATGTTAAGCATTCTCACAAGAAAAACAACACACACACAAGGTAAAAATACTACGTGATGTGATGCATGTGTTGATTCATTTAATTGTGGTAATAACTTCATAACATATGTATATCATAAAATGATATTTTATTTATCTTGAAGATTGTATACTGTAAATAATATAATCTTATTAGTCAATTATACTTTAAAAAATTAAACTTTATTTAAAAATCTTCACTATAGACTGCTCATAGTATTGTGTTTTTATTGAATAATACTTATTTTAGTATTATGAATTTTTTTTTATTTATACCCATAATATGTAAAGAACTATTACTTCAGTTTGTATGATTACATTTAATTCAGCCAGTAGATTCCTTTCGTTATTTCTCTGTATAAAGTAACTTTCTGTTTATGACACTTGTTCTATAAAAAAATAAAATCAAAATTTAACTATGCCTTCTTTAATTTTCAAAAAGAATGGAGAAAGAACTCTCAATATAATCTATTTAAACTTAAGTCTGTTTGAACTTCTGAACCTTTTAAGAAAATGACTCTGTTTGGAACTGCAAAGAAACAGGGTTTTTTTCAGAGGTTTAACTTAGTATAACATAAAGGCCAAAGAATGCATACATAATTAAATTAACAAATAATTGCATTTTTCTCAATCTGTTATAGATCTGTGTGTGTGAGAAAGAGAGATCACAATCTCAGATAAATCAAGATATTGACCCTTTTTTAAAAATCTAAGACCAAATTCTCAGAAGTACTGATCTCTCCTAAGAGTGAAAAAAAAAAGTAAGTTTTTCGGCCAGAATGCCAGGATTTGAAACCAGAATCCACCATTAAGTAAACTTCCACAAGTTACTTACTCTCTCTAAACTTCAGTTTTCCCACCCGTAAAGGGGGGGTTGAATTATTATTTATCCTTAAAAATCATGATACTTTAATGAGATAAAGCATCTAAATCATTTTGAATTTATACTTGGCATATAGTAAGCACTATGTAATTGTTTTCAATTACTGTTCATTAGTAGCATCTGCTTGCTCATAGTCCATTTTATGATAATAGCTCTGGGCAGGCAAACAGGTCACTTAAAGAACAGAATGAAAAGCAGATTTTCTTTACCATGAGCTTTCCTTGTATCCAAATTCTCCACGGAATGTTATCCCTACAAAGGAAAAAGCTCCCCTTGGCCATAGCCCTTTCCTGTGTAGCAAGAATGGCTAGCTGGAAGTCAGGATTACAATGTGTGGCTATGTTTCTGATACTCTGCAATTATATGGGCTAGAGTCCAGTGATGGCAAACCTATGACACGTGTGTCAAAGGTGACACATGAACTCATTTTTTTGGTTGATTTTTCTTTGTTAAATGGGATTTAAATATCCTATCTAATAAAAGACAAAAAAGGGTAATTAACCGTACCTCTGCTGTGCTTCCCAATGGCTAATCAGCGAGATATGAAAATTAACTGCCAACAAAGATGGCAGCCGCAGCCACACAGCTGAAGCCAGCAGGAGGTTTGCTTGCTCCAGTGATGGAGGAAGCCAAGGTTCCCCACCTGCCACAGCCCAGCTCTGAGTTCTGGAAGCAACAATGTTTCATTTATAGAAGCTAAACAAACCCCAGATACCTGCTTTCAGCCAGCCGCGGCCTCAGAGCTGGAAGCGCCAGTGACGGCAACAGAGTTTCAATTAGAAGGTAAAAATAAACCCCAGAATTAAAACAAAAAGGAGAGGCTGGGAGCTTCAGTCACCCGCCAGCCTGAAAACGGCCCTCAGCCGCTCACCCAGACTGGCCAGGCACCCCACTGGGG
>NW_006287917.1:207494-241599 GCF_000327345.1 Myotis davidii | reverse complement strand
ACATAGTGTATTACTATGGTTGCAAATATCAAAAAATTTCTATATGGTACACGGCACTAGAGTTAAGTTAGGGTTTTTCAAAATGCTGACACACCGAGCTCAAAAGGTTCGCCATCACTGGTCTAGACCTATGGTACAGAACAAATCAACCAGGACATATGAGGTAGAGATCCATGTAATAGTGCTTTCTAAACCAGTGGTCTGCAAAATCAGGGAGGAGGAGGGGAGGATTTGAACATGTGCCCTGAAAATAATATACAATTCATGTATATGACCTAATGTACTGACAAAGTATACTATAAAACATTCTGAAGAGAGAATGAACAGCATTCTGAACCATTCTCCAACACTTCCCCTGGGATCACCTGAGATTAAGATAAATGGGGACTGCCAGATGTGTACCAGGCAACACTATTTCTTATTGGTGGAATGCATCTGGACCAGAAGGTCTGTGAGTGAATTATAAAATCATTTTAGAACTCACAACCTCAGCTTCGTATGTGCAGTGTGTTCTAGCAACTGAAGGCATCCCTTGAGGAGACCTGGGCTGTTACCAAGATATTGGCTCCTGCGGAATGTGAGCCTTATCTAAGGCAAAGTAGCCCATGACTATCCATATGGTCTTGTCATCTTAAAACAGAGTTACTACATTGGGGGTAAGGGCGGGAGATAGAAAATGGTTTCTAAACAATAATAGAGACTCCCACTGAAGAGGCACCTGGCTTTATCCTGTTGATATTCTGTGTTGCTTGCCCCGCATCCTTCTGCTACACAAAGCGAATGTCACCAGACAATGGCCTATTGTGTCATATTGGTGTGAGTGTCGAGACAAAAGTAAAGTCCACTCTGGTGATCATGCAGATGTATACATCCACAAAAAATATACCACTTTCTTCCTCTGACCTAATGGATTATTTTTAGCACCATACTTTTGAGAACACTGCCTGTGTCCACATACTTTTCAGAACAGTTGGGGTATATTCTTTGTAACAAGCTTAGGATACTTTCCTTTTTCCCTGTGTGATTTTTTAGTGTTTTGACACATCCTTGTCTTTGGTCATTGTAAATCTTTGGCTCATTGCAACTATTATTGCCTCTAGGCCATTTAAAACTAAAAACTGGTAACTCCATCATTACAAATTCCACAGCAGTGAGACATAAGGAATTTCTGGAAATACAAATACTAAAATATCTTCTGGAAGTTCTTTACTTCTTATTTTCTTAGAGAAGTTATCAGGATATAGCTACAGGGGCTTTAAAAATCATAAACCAAGGGAAAAGTAACTCTTTTTCTCAATTTTAATATAGTTTTCTACTAATTCCATTAAACATGCTATGCTAAAAATAAAATTATTTCTTCCATTCTTGACACTACCCTCAATTTCAAGTAACCAAATAATTTACCACTCCCAATGAAAATTCCTGCAGACTTATCTTTCATTACCCCATTTTAAAATTCTTTATTTTAATGTATTTTATTGTTTAAGGTATTACAAATAGTAGTACATATGTCACCCTTTTTTTTTCTATTGACTTTCCCCCGGCCCCCCTTTACCTCCAGCACTTGCTCTCACCACTCCCACCCCCCAATGTCTTGAGTCTGTTGGTTGTGCTTATATGCATGCATACAAGTCCTTTGGTTGATCTCTTACTCCCCACCTCACCCTCCCCTACCTTTCTGCTGTAGTGTGACATGGTTTTAAAAAATATTTTTTATAACTTACCCTGAAACATGCAACATCAGCAGCATGTAGAAGACAAAGAAGAGATTATGAGTGTACCAGAAGATGTCATAGTTAGAAACTCTGAAAAAACAAAAAACTTAGTTTCAATGCCACTTCATATTCCATCTCACTGAAAAGAGTGTGTGTTTCAAACATGTCACAATTGAAAGTTCAAATATGAGATCATCTGAGATTTATCTATTATGTCAAAGGATTTACATACCATGCAAAGACAACGGACAAAAAATTATACATAACACTATCATATTTTTGTATTTGAAAGAAAGACACTTGAAAAAATTAAAATATAACTTACTTTACAGATATGATGTAAGGCTAAGGAACAGTTATACTCGACTCCTATGTCTATTTGCTGTCCTTTCTATAAATATTCTCCATTTTCAAATAACTTCTAAAACAACTAATGTTCCTATCTCAATAAATATTTTGAGAGTAGTTTAAAGAAAACTCAAGTTTAGCCTTTTGCACATATCTAATTCTTTTATCATTTAAACTCCTGTGAGTGGAATCTCTAGGTCAAAGGGTACACATATGCAATGCTTTTGATACACATTGTCCATTGCTCTCTGAAAACATGTTTATCAATTACAAATCCAACTTTAAGAGTGTCTTTTTCCTCAAACCCATGCTCCAATTATAAGTTTTCATTACTTTGGATAAGTGGAATTGGGTATTATTTCATTTGTGTGTTACACACTTTTAATTTTATCACTTATCAATTCATAATAATTATCCATTTCTGTAGTGAATTTTCCTTAATTGTTGTGAGTACACTATTCAAAATTTAAGACTGTACTAGCTCCACATAACTGTAATAATTTGTCAAATAACATGTTTACATTTCAATTTTTATAACATATGTTGTTTTAGTTTACCTATTTTTAGAAAGTCAGATATGTTCTATATTTTTTTTGTCCATTAGGAGATCTGATAAATAGAGATAAAGTCTCTTCTAAATTTTTAATGGTGTGGTTTTTTAATAGCTAACTGTAAATTATCTTGAATTTCATTCACTTACTCTTTTTTTTCATCATAAGTTTGTGACGGCACCTTTATTGTTTAGTTAGGTTCTTATACACAATGAAGTGTCTTAACAAGGCTTTCTATTGTCTCTGTCATTGGTTCAATGTCTTGGTTACTTTTGCAAGTTCTATCTGCTTTCAGTTATGGAAGCTTAATCACTGTAATGTTTAGTGAGCCACATAACCCCTTTTATTCCTCTTTGGGAACACGTGCTTGAATCTTCCCTCACATGAACTTTAGGATCACTTTGCTAAATTGAATAAGCAGACAGCATAACCTATCTTGGATTTTGACTTGCATTGCAACAAACTTACAAAATAATTGAGTAAGAACTCCATCTTTGCATTATATAGTCTTTATTCAAATCTCTACTGATTTCTCTCAGTGAGGTTATATTTTGTCTCTATAACTTTCACTTAGTTTCTTCATAAACTTATTGGTAGATATTTTATGTTTTTGTTAAAATTATTAGTGCTATCTTTTTATTTTATTCAATTTTCAAACTGATAGTAGCTATTATAAAAGAGATTTTTAAACATGTGTTTTGTAATCATTTACCCATTTTAAATCCTTTAGTTGATATAAATAAATTTTCCATAATCCTCTTGAATTTTCTGGCCAGGCACTTATACCTACCTTTTTGGAAGTAATGATAATTTATTGTTGCATTCTTTCTAATAATTCTAAATGTTTAATTTCTTATAATGCCATCCTTTAAAGAAATTAAAAACATCACTTTGTCTGTTTCATGATTTTAATAGGAATGTATCTCATATTTCACTGTAAGTATGAACTCAGTTCTGGCTTTTATACTTTTTAATTCTAAAAAGGAAATTAACTTTTAGTTAACTCTGATGAGAGTTCAGATTTAACAATTGCCATTTCTAAGTCTATTGAGATGAGAAAATATTTTTGTATTATTGTCCTCTGTTAGACGAATATATTACTTATATTAATAATTGACCCATGTTAGACCATTGGTGAATTACTAGACTACAATCAATGCCAGAAATCAAATAGTGAAGTCATATTTATTCACCTGATTTCTCTAATGTTTTATTTCCTTAGTAGTAAAGAGAAAAAGTAAAAGATTATTTCCGTGATCCATTTAAGAATTTCATGATTCTCAAAATGAAGCTTGAAGAAAAGCAGAGTTACTTTTATAATCTCTTCTAAACAAATGAAAACATTAACAATTAAGAAACAGTCACCAATTTATTTACGTAAAGGCTCACTTGAGAACAGAAGCTGATCTTTATATTCCTTACTACAACACTCTCTCTCAATTACGGATTCTTTTTCTAGATATAGAACATTTACATATCCTTAATCTTATAAGTAAATATGTTAGATAACCTAATTTTTCTTTAAGAGCTCCTAAAACTGAAAAAGTAAGTTTTTGAATTATTGACCTAACTAAAATTAAATCTCTCCCACAAAATCGGCACCCTGCTGCACTAATGTTAGAGGATTTGCCTTTCTGTAAGGTGATTTTTAATTCTTATAAAAAGTCATAAAAATGGGCTTACCATTTGACAGCCATTCTCTATCTAAGAATTTTTCCATAGGACATAATTAAAAAGTATGCAAAGACTTATGGAGACTGTGTTTGTCTCACAATTGAAATACTGGAAAAAAGGAATCAACCTGAAACATATGAAGATAGGGGGCTGGGAGAGTAATGTATATCTACATGGTAATATGCTGTGCCAATAGTAAAGAGAAAAAATGTTCATAACAAGTTTTAAGAAAAAAGGAGTTTTAAAATAGCCCATATAATAAAATGGTTCAATTTTGGTAAAATGCAGACTTGTAAAGACAGAGATCAGTAGTGTGAAAAGCAGAGAAAAAGAGTGATTTTGGTAGATGTATAACATGGGGCATGAGTGAGTAAAAGCAGAAAGAATGAAGTATACAGACATAACACCAGGAAGTGTATAGTGTTAATCTGATTGGTGAGTTCGCCTGTGAGATTTTAAGGTGTGCGTTTGTGAGCATAGATGTGTTCAGAAATGCAAAGATAGACTCATCTGAGCATGGTGTGGGGAACAATTACTTTCAAAGTGTGTGTGTGTGTGTGTGTGTGTGTGTGTGTTTCCATTATATTTCACACCTCAATAATTAGAATGACTATTTTTGAAGATTATATATTGTTTCTTCTTTTTGCTTTCTTAAGCAAGAAGTTTCACCAGTAATGTAAGAGACTGTAAAATATTGTGTAAAACAGATGTATCCACCAGAAAGAACATGTGAAAGTGTTCATAAAAATGTGTGTCTGCAATTGCTCAAAATCTCGTAACTAGAAGAATACTGTGAATGCAGATATTTCTGATTATTTTAGCAGATGCCAACTAACCATTTCTCCTAAGCTTTGTTTGGAATGTTACATTAAATTACAGCAAAACGAACTCATAGCAGGAAATGAGTTGTAAACAAGCTGTAGGTGCTATGTTCCTGTGCATACATGTTTAATTCAATCCCATGTCTCACAGACACATGATTCTCCAGAAGAACGCTCCTGAAGAACTTAAATTTCTTTGTTTTAAAATGTCTCCATACACAATTCCTTACCAACCTAGACTATTGGACTAAAACAGAAATTCTTTTTTCCAAAACAGGAAATGATGTATATAGAAATGTCTTTACATCACTCTTTGTTACCCACAATAGTCTATTCATCGGAATACTGCACCGGCTAAGCATCCTGGCTAATGAAGATAATCTGAAGAAAATGAAATAATCTGACCCATAAATATTGAGGTCGTTGCTCGGACACTCACCGGATAGCATATGTAGAAGCTGTAATCATCAGGAACAGCACCAATACCATAAAGACGCCTGTCAGGCCAGGAACTATAAAAATGTACATAAATGCATTTTAACATAAGTCATACTGAGAAAAAAAAGTACAAAAGTCATTGCCTTAACATCCAAAGTATTATGCTGCTCTCTGGGAAGCCCAATTCAAATCAGATATCTCCTTGTATATCTTCTCTCAAAAGAGCACTTTTTTAAATTAGCACAATTTCAAGGAACTTAAGACAAAATAGTGCTTTCTACCTTTAATAGAGGGTTTGTTTTTGTATTTTCATATATTCTACGGGTACCTACTATATTAACTGTTAGTAATTAATACATGGGACAGGATTGATATTCAACACCCTTACTGGTTTGGTTATCCCTATCATGGCGGTAAACTCCTATTCTCTCCTCCCCTCTTTTATGGAACTAGCAGCTCCTTCCATTTTAATTTCAAATAATTTCTTTTAGGCTTATCTAGAATGAATTTTAAAAAATAAAGAAAACCTAAAGATTCCTAAAAAACACAACTTCAAGTGTAAAACAAAAAATATTGGAATTCAAGAAAAAGAATGACAGTGCTGATGGTTTCAGAACACTTGCAGAAATATTTCTTCTAGTAGGAAAACATGTTGAAATAAGTCCTTCTGATATGATATAACATTTTTAAATGTGAAAACATGTTAGTCTTTTTTCTCTTTTTTTATTGCTTAAAATATTACAACAAGTAGTACATTTGTCTCCTTTTTTCCCCCTTGACCTTCCCCCAACTTCCCCTACCCTACAAATCCAGTGTTAGTTCATATAGCATATCTAAAATGAATAGCTCAATATTCTATATCAAAAAAGCTAAAACCAAAATATTCTCATCTTGTGTTATCTTTTTACCACCAAAAATCCTGTCTATAAATTACCTATATTTACTCTTAAAATCATATAAGCAACAGTAACTTCTAACTGTCCTGAGAGATTTCATCTTAAATCCTCATAGAAAAGCTAATGAAACAGTTCTGTCTCCAAAAGTATAGATATCTCCCCACTTCTCTGCTTTGCCAAGGAACCACCTATGAAACAGAAGGGCCATCATGGACTGTAGCAGAAGCAGAGAAGCTGGGTACAAAGTAAGAGCAATGCAGTACACGACTGTATTAATATTCCAGAGGGTTAGCATCTTTGAAAAATTTAGAAATCTCAGTAGAAATAAGTTTCTACATGTAGAGGGCCACATGAGAAATAAGGGATTTAATCTTTGGATGGTTAATACTTAGTACTCTTTCCTCCACTCTTACCAATACACAAGTTGGAAACCAAACCACACTTGCCTTTCCCTGATGATATGCCTAATCCAAACCATCTCTTCTCTCCACTTCTTCCCCAGGGTACTCCTTTTCCCATCCACTTCCCTGTACCCCCAGGCAAGGACTTACTTTTTAGGGGTAAGATAACCACACTAGTTTACACTAAAAGACTAATAGTTCAGAACAATACTACTTAAAAAGAACAGCATGCCTATAAAATGGCCCAGTCTTCCCACTCCAAAGATATTTACCCAAGAGAAACAAACATATATCCACAAAATATGTGTTCAGAAATGTTCACAGCCATTTTATTTTTAATAGTTAAGGTCTGTAAACAACTCAGATCTCCATAAACAGATAAATGGATAAACAATTGTGGTATTATTAGCTGTACCTGGAAAAGTAATCAGTGGTAAAACACACACACACACACACACACACACACACACACAAAGCCACAACCATGAATTGTTGATATATACGCAACGATTGAGATGAATCACAAAACTATTATGCTGAGTGAAAAAAGCCAGATCCACCTAAAAGGAAACCCAAAAAACATAAGCTCTATGATTCCTTTTATATAACATTCGAGAAAATTCAAATCGTTCTTTAGTGATAGAAAGCAGATTAGTTGCTAGGAGGGATAGAGGGTAGGACGCATTATAAAGGGGTACAAAATTTTTTTAGAATAATAGATATATTTGTACCCTTGATTTTGGTCATGGTTTTACAAGTGTAAACATATGTCAAAACCAATAAAGTAGAATAATTTACACATGTATAATTTAATGTACTTCAATTATAACTCAATAAATTTTAAGAAAAAAGAGGAGGTCTTTCTAGCTTCAAGTAATTAAAATAGATCCTTATTTGACCAAACGAATAAATAAATGATAGAATCCCAGATGGCTCCTTAATGTGAAATTTGTGGCTGAAGGCCTTTCCAGTTATTTTATTATTTTATTATTCCAGAGATTTATTAACATCTGCTGTGTCTACATACAAGATTTCCTATGTGGTTCTAAACATGTCAAGATTAGTTATGGAATGTTTGCAAATCACTTCATGAAGAGGACACCTAAAAAAACGGAGTGTGTTTAGAATAGAGGCATAATTTCCAAAGTGTATTATTGGAACACTAATTCTTTGGGATATTAATATCTATTACTTAAGGATTTTGAAACCATTCCTTGAGAAGTCACAGGGCACATTACTGTATTAAAGTCTCTGAGAGGTGCTCAAGGCAAGAAACCAATTTAAATTTGAACAGGTATTTCCTCAAACGTTTAACTAGAGAACTTCTTTTATAACAGAAGGTGAAAAATATATTCAAAAGACCTGAGAGGGTAAAACAGTTGACTTCAGTCATTTAAAGATGAACTAGAAACCCCAGACAACTTGAACAATGGTATACTTATTCTGGCAATATGACCCTGTTACTGTCCTTTTAGGCCAAACTGTGATCTCACTGAATCTCATCTGTAAACTAGGGAGAATCAATTCAATGCTTTTTAATGTTCTCTCAGACTTATGAAGTTATCTTTTTTATGAAAAGAATTCATCTTTTTTTCTATCACCCAGAGTATAAAAATACCAGAGTTTAAAATTTACAAAGTAATAGACTTCAGGTCAGTGAAGAAGAAAAAATTACATATAACTAGCAATAAAAAAAACATTGCAATTAGAGTGGTCCAAAAGAAGGGGTGCGGTGATATCTTAAGAAATTATGATTTTTTTTGGTCACTGGAATTAAACAGAGTTTGGCCAAAAAATTATCTAGGATATTGTAGAGAAGGCCTATGCATCAAATAGTAGAGTTAAACAAGTGGCTTTCATTCTTTCAGTGAATATTTTCTGGGCATCTATAGTGTACCAGAGAAAAAATGAATCCTGCTCTACAAGAGATTTCATTCTAATCTGGGAGATGAGACACACAGGTAATTGCAAGTAGGGCATTATGTGCTAAAAGAGCTAAGCTTTATGTGTTTTTGAGGTACATCAAAGGTTACCGTAACCTAGCCTGAAATGACAGTTTAACTAAATCTGAGAATATTAGCCTCTATTCCTACACATAGTCCAAGAGTCAGGAAGCACAGGTTGGAAATTATTGGGTTAGTCTAACTTCACTGGGCAAAGTTACTTGCCAAAGTGAAGTACAGTGTGAACTCTTTGAGTCCTTCAAGTTATGAAGCAAAACCTATACTTGTCTCCTTAGAAAAAGACATGCATGAATTTTATTTTTAGTGCTTTTCATGTATGCATATAAGATCCACTAATTCATAGCCTTTAAATGAATTATTTCACTGTACTGCCATTTCTAGAAGAAACTAAGAGATCATTTTCATTCATACATAGATATGGTCAGAAATATACTATCTTGTATTTAATGTCCTATTTTTTCCAACCAGAACCATAACTGGAACCAAAATTGTATGTTTATGAGGGTTTTTCTAATAGAAATTGGATATTGTGCATTTACCAAATTTGATGATAGGTAGTAAGTATTTTTGAGTGAATGAGTAATCCAATCTTTTAAATTTATTTTATTTCTTAACTTCTTAATTGCAATATTTTAAACATTTTTTAATTTAGTGAGTCTAACTATACCATATTTTGTGTCACTTTCACTGCCTTTATTTTCTATAAGATAATCTTAATTTCTCAGACCTAGGTTACACTGAAAATTTTTAAAGACAGAGAGAGAAAAGACTATGTAACAATAAACAAATTAAAATCCAAGAAACATGTCAATCAATACAAAAATATTCTTTATCACTAGAACAGCTGAATGCATGTATGCAGTTCTTCGTCAGGAACTAAATATTTCCTAGGCGCTATGCCTGACAAAATTCAAAGATAGCTATAAAACAGTTTTCAACAGAGAGGTATTAGTAAAACAAAACTAGATTAAGCCTATTTGTAGAAAGCAATGTAACTTATCCCATTACTATTCTTAGATTCTGCCTTGTTCTCTCTCCTGCCACTATTCAGTGGGGCCATTCAGATGCCAAAGGAGTTCTAGCCACATGCTTAGAGGGGTCCCACCCCTCTTTCCAAGCTGACCCCCTGGGAAGTGGATGGCTTGCTTTCATTAAATGATGTGGACTGAGACACCAAATGATGCTAACATGCTGATTTTGGGTGATGCATGTGGTTTGCACTAACAGAAACTCCACAAAAAATATTTGCCTGGGTCCTTGCATGCCCTTGGCACAGCACTGTCCCACCCTGGAAAAGTTCATGTTCAAGTGGAAAAGACAGTCATACGTAAGGAAATAAATTATTTGACAACATAGTATTTTTACTATGTATCTTTAGAAACACAGATCAAGAAGAGACCAGCTCTGCCTAGTGGAATGCAGGAGGAATTTGTGCAAGGCAGCTGAGACTTAAAGGTTGAGTAGAGGTTGACCAGGTAATAAAAAGGCAGTAAGCTAAGAGAGTAGGCGAATATAGGCGACAGTGAGAAGTTATGCTTCAGAGGTCTGTCGAGATGCTCCATAAGGGTAAAACAGAAGCTCCCAAGGTCAATAGGAAGATTAATAAAGCACATCGCCAGATCCCAGCCTGACAGACTCTCTAGGATAGAGCCAGGAAATTTGTGTTTTTAAGTATCGTCTCTATTTAATCCAACATCAGTCATGAAAATCTCTGGGAAAGAGCAGAGGTGATGGGGTTTCATGCATAGGTGGAAAGATCACCTGTTTATATAGACCAGTGATGGCGAACCTATGACACGTGTGTCAGAGGTGACAGGCGAACTCATTTTTTTGGTTGATTTTTCTTTGTTAAATGGCATTTAAATATATAAAATAAATATCAAAAATATGTCTTTGTTTTACTATTTTAGTTTTATTCATTTCAAACGGGCCGGATCCAGCCCGCGGGCCGTAGTTTGCCCACCGCTCCACTAGAGGCTCAGTGTGTGAAATCGCACAAGACCCAGAGCCGCCGCTTTGGCGGGACCCCAGACCTGCCATGTGCGAGTAGCTCACCACTGCAAGCCACTGCGCCATGCGAGCTGTGAGCCCCACCTCACCACGCAAGCCACGAGCCCGACCTTGCCACGTGAGCTGCGAGCCCCCCCTCCCCACCTCAAGCACTCTCGTGCCAGGGGAGGGACCAAGAAGTGCTCTATGCACCTCCTGGTGACCGGTCATTTGGTCTTTCTGATGTTTCAGCATTATGGTCACTTGCCTTTTTTTATAGATATTAACTATACTGTCTTAATGTAACATTTTTATCATATAAAAACATTTTTTATATCTTTGTAAACTAAACATTTAAAAACATTTCAAATGTGCCAAGGCTTCAACTATGCTGTGTGCTGTAGAAAACAATATCAAAACAAAGTTTTTATTTATTTCTCTTACATTATTCCATATGAACCAAAAACTACATTGATTTATACATAAGGTTTTATTTTTCTGCTTTTTCTTCCCTCCATTTCTCATACAATTCTTAGGACTTAAATAAAGAACCATGTTTCAATGAACAAAATTGTAAACAAAACTAAACTGCATTCCTAAAAGAAAAAGGTGAAATACTTTGTAAGGGGCAAATATCATAAGCCAGAGACAAAATATCTATATATATACACAAGACCAGCGACTGGAATGGTGAAATGACCAGAACGACTGGAACAACCGGTGGCTATGACATGCATTGCAGCAGCCAACCAGCCTGATCTGGGCCCTGATCGCCCACCCACCCCCAGCTGGCCCGGCCCCCAATCAGCCCCCAACTCCACGACTGGAAGCAGGACCAGCCACCAACTGCCCGCAACCCTCACCCCCTGCCAGCCTGATGGGCTCCCATGGGGGCAGGCGGGCCAGACCTCACCCATGCACGAATTCCTGCACTGGGCCTCTAGTGTTTTATAAATCTAAACATCCATATAATTGTGACATGGATGGGGAAATCAACTGATTTATTGTTCTTTTTCACCATAAAATTATTGAAAAGAAAAACAATGCATTTGACAGGGCCATGCCTCAGTTCCATACACAACTCTGATTCTTAGTAGGATGTTACAGCCAAACCTTTATGATACACCATCTCAACTACCCACAAGTCCTAATCTCTGAAATAGGTGCTAAAAATCCTCCCAAATACAGTTTTCTCCTTTCATCGGTATAAATGTAAAGTTGAAAAGAGTAAAATTTTGGTATGAATTTTACTAACATCAGAGCAAAATTTTTGGATATTCATATGTGCTTTGAATAACAAATTAACAGTCTAGACTGAGATTTCATGGACAATATGCTTGAGAAGAAAAAGTAAATTACAAATAAAAAGGGGACACATTATAAGAAAAATAACTGATTTTAATGACTGTTTCTCCTGTTTTATGGATTTGAAAATTATAAAATATCCTACTAAATTACTGAATTATCAAAGCTACAATGATACCCAGAGTGTTTGGTGTTCCTTTCCAGCATCTTGAGGCCAGGAATATATTCCACATATATCATCTCCAACAGTACTTGCCACAGCAGTGTGCACAAAACAGGTCCTCAATAAGCATATGGCATTATATTGCTTTCATTGGGAGAACATATGGAAAATAAATGCATTTGCTTACTTTTTCTCTTCATTCTAACCACAACTGTTCGCCTTGTCCCTCTGTTGTCATTGCAACTTTATGCTTGAACTCCTCCTACTATTTGTTCTGATATGCAAACGTCTATGTGTTATATTTTAACATACATCTAACTGCCATACAATTTGATGATGCTTATTTTCAAAAATTTTCCTAAATCTTAAGAAAGAGCAATGAATAACAACTTACCACTTGTGAAGAGAAGTTTTCTAGGATCCTGAGAAAAAGGGGGGAAAAAATATTTGACTGAAAGATAAAACATTGGTAATATCAAATTCTACAAGGAATTAGGATGGGTATAAAGATCCATGATTTAACCATTTAGAATACTATTCTCCCAATGGAAGTAAGACTCGAATTTTGTAATGGTTTCATGATGCTAAAGGAGATTATAACAAGTACAAATTCAACTCAGAGAAGTCTATCCATCTGAAAAATGAGAGGATGAGGAATGAGAGGGCTTAAGCTTTCATCTTGATAGCTAATTAAAAGCCAGGGGCTGTGGTCTGAAGTCCACTCTTTGACCAAATTGAAACCCAATATTTTTGGCTCTAATGTGGAAACATTAATACCAGGATTACCAAACTGCACCAACAATGTGTCAAGACAGTGGAAATCAAAAGTGATAAAACATCCAGGAAGGGTTGTACACTGTAAATTCAGTGCAAAGACTACTAATTGAGAATTTATGTTTCAAATATTGTGAAAAGTAGTGAGGATAAAAAGGGTCCCGTTACTCAGAAATGTAAAACATTAATATTGTGTTTTATTTAAACTACTTATCTCATGGTGTAATGAACCTTAGTCACCTGCTTTTCTATCTTCTGGGAAACTTAGATTAATCCCCAGTAAATTTATGGATTTATTTTTTTCAGCCTAATGGTGCTTGATACTGCTCAACTTGTGAAATTCTGTCCTAAGTCTCCAGTGAGTCTGGGATCAGGCCAGGTATATACAAAGTAGGAAGCCTTTGTCTGATACAATTTCAGGGGCACTGAGTAAGGACCACTGGCTTAGGAATAGCTCCTCATCCGGTTTAGGTCAATTGACTTCTACACCTGGCTAAAGAGTAATATAGAGCAACCAAATATATAAACAACTGCTAAAAATAGAAGATGAACTGAATGAAGTGGAATAAATAGTTATGGAAACTCAGAAGATGGAACAATTAATATGGCCACAGAAGAAAGATGGAATGTGAGAGTAAGAGATGGTTTCACAGATGACAAAATGAGGCGGATTCAACTAGGCCAAGAATTTGCAACCATCACAAGTTCAAGGATGGGTCACTGAAGACCTGGAGGAGGCAGAGTGGAAACACAAAGCAAGAACAATACAGTGAAGGGCACAACCCCATCCTTTTCAAAGACAATTCATGGAAGAATATATCTGTTTATGCATACAATGGATGTGTGTGTATTTTTCATCTTTATCTAGCACACATTGCCTTTATCTACAAGGTGCTCAAATATATTTATTTTAAAAAAAGAGGAAAGGGAGATAAAAAGGGACAATGGAAGGAAAGAACTAAAGAAAGGAGAAATACAAATTTAAAAAATTAGTTACCTTTTTTCATCCATCAGTTTGGCAAAATGTTTTTGTTTTTTTTAAGTGAGGTGTAGAAATAAGCATTCTGATAAACTTGGTAGAAGTGTGTCAACTGGTGAAGCCTTTTTGAAAGGAAATTTGGCAATGTACATTAAAAATTAAAAATGAGTATGCCTTTGAAACCAAATGCTACTTCTATGAAAATGCCTAGCGGTAATGTGCCAAAAAAAATAATTTATTGGCAAGTGGAGGGTCATAAGAAAAACTAGAAATCGACCTAAACATCTGTGAATAAGGAAAAGGCTAAAAAGATATAATAGCCTGTTAATAAGAAGGGAATAAGATATATTTCTGATATAGCAAGTCACATTACATATATTTATGGAAACAAGTCAATTGCTGAGAAATCTGGATCATAAAATACCACTTAAAATATCTTAAGAGAAAACATAAAATAATTAACTATGGCTATTTTAGGAGGAGAAGCTTTTATTTTTCATACACTTGATAGTTTTAAACTATTTTACACTGAGCATAGTTCCCTTTTATAATAAAAAATAAATTTAATGACTACAAGTGTTGAAATATTAAACAAAATTATATTACATTTTTAAAGTAATATAAGCAGTATAGTTATTAAAGACATATGAATTATAAAAACAAAAGAGAGAAGCAAAGAAGGCAATGTTAAAAAAGGAAACTGCAGAGGATAGAAGGATGGATGGATGCAGTGGTAAATGGGGAAGCGATGGCTCTGATCTGAAATCATTACATGAAAGAGCTTCCATTGTCCTGCTACAAAGTTGGACTTCTCAGTGGTTTTTACTGCTGGGTGCACACTACAATCACTCAGTGAGCTCTTTAAAAATAACAATGCCGGCCCACCCGGTGTGTCTCAGTGGTTGACCATCAATCTATGAACCAGGAGATCAAGGCACATGCCCAGGCTCGATCCCCAGTCGGGGGCATGTTGGAGGCAGCCAATCAATGATTGTCACTCATCATTAATGTTTCCATCTCTCGCTCCCTCTCTCTTCCTCTCTGAAAATCAATAAAAAAAATACATTTTGAAAAAATAACAATGCCTGACCCCAAACCAGATCAATTAAGTCATACTGGTGGCTTCAAAAACACTATTATAGTCAAAGGATTTATCAAAGGCTGCTTGCGATTTGGGTTTTGAGATTTGTTTCTATGTTTGTTGTTATTTTGTTTTGTTTCATTTTGGGAGGGAGGTCAAACATATGAGCGGTATTAATCTAGCTAAAACTGGTGATATGTGGTAGAGTAAACAGCGTGAGAGAGTGAGAGGAGATGGGGAATAGCTCATTAAGTCACTACCAGCCTTAGCAGAACAGGCAGGGTTCTGATCAAATGGAAAATAGAGCAGTGGGGTTTTAATGCCGTCTTGGCGTGAAGCAAGGGCTGCCGGAGGACAGAAAGTACTGAGCAACAGGATCCCACCAGGGCTGTGCATATGCTGCTCATCAGGCTCTGGCCTGGCCCCTCCCACACATGATTTCATTTCACGGGCAGCTGCACGTGGAGAAAGGCACCCCTCAGACAGGCATTGCCTGCTACAGAATTCAGCTCAAGGTCACCTGTTTCAAGGATTAAAAAACAAAACAAATGACTGGATCATTAAAACTCAATAATGTCCTGATTATCCAGGACCCTCAAATGATCCACCTGCTTTTCTGCCCTGTTTCCCCCAAGCATGGTTCCTGAGTGAAGGATTGTTACCCTGGAATGGCACTGTGGACAGTCTCCACTGCATGACAGGAATTAGACAAAAGCTGTTGGGAGGCAGCAGGCAGGCTTGGGTGGCAACCATCTGAACACTGCACATCAGAGAAAGCAGACACTCCCAATTCCCATTTCCAGCAGAAGAGACTGTGAAATAGTGATTTCCTCTATTTCCAACGGAAAAGGGATAAAACTCAAGTTGACAACTGCATTTAAGAGCACTCAAAAGAAGCAGCAAGGTACACATTTTCTGTGAAACTGGCATACCCTCATTAGTCATCTCATGACCATGACGAGTGGAAGAAAAATGAGGAGACAGACACCACCCACCTCATCTCGATATCTTGCTACATTCAGTTCAAGGAAGTCCTCACGGTAGTTCTCTGAGAAGCTGAGGACGTTCACCAGGTGGGCAGCCACATGCACACCTACGGAATCGCAACAGGCACAAGTCAGGGGGACTGATCTTCAGGTCAATGAAGAGGAGTCGGTTCTTCCCTCTAAGTGTCAAACTTTGACAGCTTCATGAGCAATACAATTTTAAATTTAAAAGGGGAGTTTTAAAGACACAAGCAATCTGAATTATAGACCGTTTCAGTATTAAAAATCAAGTAAAGAAACTGAGTTTCCAAAGGCTAGAATAAAAGAGCCTTCGTTAAGTCAAGGTTCTTGGAATGGCACTGTGGACAGTCTCCACTGCAATGACATGCACACACATTTACACAGGCAAGTAATATAATAATATGGACATTTACTAATTGATTTTAAACAGCTCCTGGATGTTTTAGATGTTTCACACCTTTCACATCTCCCCTAACTCCAAACCTGTTATAGATCTTGTACACTTCACTGCCACATAACCTAAAATATAGGTTCATTGAAAGGCTTTTAATCAGTGAACATTTTTCACAATCTACAAATCCAAAACATAATGTCCTAAACCCAATAGCAAAAGTGTTTGGTAATGCCCAGCCAGCGTGGCTCAGTGGTTGAGTGTCAATCTATGAACCAGGAGGTCACAGTTGGATTCCCAGTCAGGGCACGTGCTCTGGTTGCGGGCTGGATCCCCAGTGTGGAGTATCCCACAGTGCAGGAGGCAGCCGATCAATGATTATCTCCCATCATTGATGTTTCTGTCTTTCTCTCCCTTTCCCTTCCCCTCAGTTGGAGTACAACCACAAGACTGAGATAGTAGAGTACTGCCATTTAATAATCAGTCTGCAATGGCACAATAAACAGAGTGCTCAACTGACTTGGAGTTCATACAAAATATAAAAGTGTTAGGAAATTCAGGTGAAAACAAATTCATTTTGGCATGCCAGGGAAAAAAGAAAATTATATTGAGGAGGTTGGACAAGGAAGGAGTAAATGACTTGTGTATTGGACGAGTCTAATGCCCTCCTCCCTTTCTAACCTTTTCTTATAGGTGAAATGTGCCTTTAATTAACAGTACATCATAAAGAACAACAGCTATTTAGTTGGGAACCTGTCTTCCTGGCTATTGTATTGGCATACTAGCACCTCAAATTAATTCTCTATAAAATGGCAGAATTATTGCTCTGGCTGGTGGCTCAGTCGGTTGGAATGTCATCCTGTAAACCAGAAGGTTGCAGGTTTGAATCTCAAGCAGGCACCTACCTAGGTTGTGGGTTTGACCCTGTGCTGGGGGCGTAACGGGAGGCAACTAATCTATGTTTCTCACATCAATGTTTCTCTCTCTCTCTCTCCCTTCTTCTCTCTCTAAAAATTAATAAAAACATAACCTTGGAGGAGGAATGTTTTAAGAAATGACAGAAATAAGAGACTTAATAAGTGACTCAAAATTGCTTAGTAAACCATTATAGTTTACACAAATACATGGAGGCGGTGATTCAAAATAAGACATGCCCTACAAAGTACAAAACTCTACAATTCCCTCAAACCTAACGTTTGAGATATAGATAGGCCAAGAGCTCTGAGTTACTCACAAAGTCAATCAAAATGAGAGAGGACTAGAATACTAAATAACCTAAAAATTACTTAAAGGATTTATAAGCTCCTGCCAGTGATCAAGTTAGAGAAGAGAAGAGGGTCTCATAAAAAGTTTACCAGGGCCCTAGCCAGTTTGGCCCTAGCTCAGTGGATAAAGTGTTCCCCTGTGGACTGAAGGGTCCCAGGTTCAATTCCAGTCACGGCACATGCCTAGGTTTCAGGCTCGATCCCCAGCCCAGTCGGGGCACATGTGGGAGGCAACCAATTGATGCATCTCTCTCATATTGATGTTTCTCTTTGTATGTCTTTCCCCCTCCCTTCCACTCTCTCTGAGAATCAATGGAAAAATATCCTCGAGGGAGGATTAACAACAACAACAACAATAAAAATGACCAGGGAACTAGAAGTGGATTAATTAATAAGCAAAGGCAAGGTTTCAAAGAAATAAAACAAAGAACATTTAAGTGAGACTCAACTTTGGCAAAGGTATAAAACATTATTTAAGCAAAACTATCTCCTACAGCTTCACCACTTCAGAAATTAATAGTAAAAAAAAAATTCCCTTTATTTAAAATTAAGGATTTATATGTTAACTACATACTTAATTGTCAAAAGCATAAAGGTTTCCTTTGAGGAATAGCCATTCTTTCTGAATTCTCCTGAGTAAAAGTTCTAGGTCAGTGATGGCAAACCTTTTGAGCTCAGCGTGTCAGCATTTTGAAAAACCCTAACTTAACTCTGGTGTCGTGTCACATATAGAAATTTTTTGATATTTGCAACCATAGTACAACAAAGATTTATATTTTTGATATTTCTTTTATATATTTAAATGCCATTTAACAAAGAAAAATCAACCAAAAAAAATGAGTTCACGTGTCACCTCTGACACGCGTTCTAGGTGTTCTAGGTGGTAGCTGTATGAGATACATTCACCTTCTTTATTAGGCCTTTTAGGTCAAAAGAATTCAGAACTTCTGATTTTAGTCATCAGGGAGAAAGCTATGCCAGGCACTTTGTATAGATTTTCCATGTAATTTTAACAATAAAACAGTGAGGTAAGTAGAATCATCCCTGTTTTACAGATAAGAAAACAAAGGTTAGAAAGGTAATTTAGCTAAGGTCAGACCACTAGCCAGGGGCAGAATGTAGACCCCCTGGAAAACATGCTCATTCATGGCAATACCCTACACCAACTCAGTTGTGGTTATTCTGCAACTGAACCAAAGACTAAATGAAGCTACGAATGTGCCAGTGTTTCATGATCCCCTTCCCTAGCTCTAATCCATCCCTAACACTTATCACACCCTCGGCCCTCATCTCTTCCTGATGCGTAC
Organism: Myotis davidii; assembly: GCF_000327345.1. Lineage (NCBI taxonomy): Eukaryota > Metazoa > Chordata > Mammalia > Chiroptera > Vespertilionidae > Myotis > Myotis davidii. The sequence goes on along the minus strand of NW_006287917.1, from coordinate 222,530 downwards.
TCCATCCCCAGACTTGGCTGCACCAGAGTTCTAATCCCACCCCTAAGCCTCTCTCCATCTCTCACCACCAAAGCGGGCAACTACCAATGGAAAGATAGATGTTCAGGAGTGAGAAAGTAAAGAAATGCTTGGTAATAATTAAAAAGCTTAAAGTTTAATATATCTTGGTAATAGCTGTATCCAAAGACTCCTGGTTCAAAATGGCCTTACATAACTATCCAGACCAAAGGTCCCTAGCACCAAAATAGCTCTATTCTACAAATAACAACCAGATGAAAATGTAAGGAGCTATGCCACTGAGATAATTAATCCCTCAGACTGTAAACTATTATAATAAATTCTACCCTAAGAACTTCATATACGCATGTTCTCCAGGCAGAAGGGCAGCTGGGGATAAAACCTACATAATCCATCTCCAGAGTCTATGCACTAAATCATATATTTATTACTTTCTGCTCCAAAATACTTTAAAGTATTATAGAAATACTCAGGATAAAAATTTATTTTAAAATTATTCTTAAAAATCAAAAGATTCTCACTTTATATTTTAACTTGGAATTGAGCAGGATGAATTTCTACAAACTTTTGAAATATGCTCCTCTAAGCAAGTATAATTTTCAAAGAAATATTTATCAACTATAATTTTGGCTGGTATCGTATTCAATGAATGTACATTTTGCAATCCAATTTTGATGCATTTACACTCCTATCATATCATTACTTTCAGAGCTTAAAAACTTTGAGTTTGCTCCTTTCAATCTTTTTAAATTAAATTATTTACCTCTAGGAAACAATCATTACCAGCTTGAAGGTCAAACTTAGCATAAGACACACGTATTTTCTGTAGCACCAATAGACAACCCTCTTTAAAAACATGGAAGAGAAAATTAAGCTGTATAAGAAAATCATGAGTTTGTGACAGTAAATAATTTATAGAATAATAAAAATAACATTTATAACATATGATTATAACATAATATTAAACAGCTTTTGGTTTTCTCACCTGAGAAAATACAGATGGTAACACCGCAGATGATATGGAATGTCCTGCTTTTATCCAACAATCTTCTGGTTCTCCTGCTTGGAACCTACATGACAGCCATTTACTATTGTAAAAATGATGCAGTGAATAACGTATGTGTACAAAGCTTTTCACTGCAGCATTTTTACAAGATCAGTGTTTTAGAAACATGACAGAGGCCTATCAAGTTAAAAAGCAGTGAGACAAATTATGATATGTCTAATCAAGGGAACACTCAAACTATTAAATAGAATGTGAGAAGACTTAGTATTGATATGAAGAAATGTGCAAGATTTATTGTTAGGTAAGAGTTATAAAACAGAAAATCTTATATTGTTTAAAATTAGTAGCATTCTATGTTAACATATCCGTAGGTATTTACCCCAAATTATAATCAGCAGTTGTCCTGACAGAGAAATGCTAGGAGAAACCTTCACTGATTACTTCAGATATTTCTGGAATTTTTGAATTTCACTATATATATATGATTTCCTTTTGCAGTAAAAATAAAGAAAGGTTATTTTTTAAAATAAAGCAATTCCATTTATGGTTTTAAATGCCTGTTTGATCTTAAGAAAAATAAAATGTCAAGCATCTTTGAATAACTATGTTGCACACTCAGGGACAATTCTTTAAGACATTAAATACTGAAGGACTTAGGTGGGCACTTGTCTTCTCCTACCATTTATCTTCTCTTTCTTCATGCCAAGCCAACGGCCAGCCACAGAGATCACAACCTAGCATTTTACAATTGGGCAACCAAGAGCTATTTCCACAAATTGCCACATTAAAAGCAGAGTTTCCAAATGTAATCACATGAAAAGGTTGGGAATTTTTACTGTAGTAAATCCAGTCATATAAAGTGCACAGGACAGCAAAGTGACCTCACATTAACAACTCCTTTTAAAATATCAGTATCTATCCAGTGGTGCCTTACCATCTTAGAGAAGAAATAACCACAGCACAGCATACACCACACACACACACACACACACACACACACACACACACACACAGATACTTGACAAAAGAATTTCAAAGTGCTTTTCTGTTCTCTCAAATCCTTCATTTTTATAACACTAAATATCCACACATGACACCACTACTTAACCAAGACGTTTTCTAAGCCTATTACGTGGCTCAAAACAGGTACGTGTTTTAAGAGATAAATTGCCACCAACACTAACACTCACTCTATGCATTGCTCATAACCACAGGGCTTGAGTGTGTTCGCAGGGACTGAACGAAATAAAAAACAGGATCGCGGTGAGGCAGAGTACTGTGGAAAGAGCTCAGAAGTAGGACTGACCTTAGCTCTGCCTTTCATTAGTCTCATGATCTTCAAGTTACTTAAACCCTCTATGCCTCAGCTTCTGCATCTGCAATATCTGATTACAGAATCATGGTGAGGCTTCACGGCTCTATATATGAAGTGCTTAGCATAGTCTATGACCCTCTGTCTTTAGTGGTGTTTTCTGGAATCATCTTGGGCAGGTGACATGGTCTTCCCTGTCATGTTTGAGGCAATCGCTCTAGCAGAAAATCAGACCATAAGAACTAAGCAGGACTAACCTGCTGCTGTTGCACTGGATCGGTATGCTGCGATCCGTGACTAGAATTCTATGTGTCTTACCTTCTGGGATCCTCGAAGGTAAGCAAGGAGTGTCCGGCACATGGGTAACAGGATGAGGCTGCAGTTGAGGTTTAGAACAGATGCGGAGGCTCTGCTTAGACACAATCCTAGCTGAACAAAGAAAGCCAGGGTCAAAACACAGCCAAAGACACAGGTAAACTGAAAGCAGGCTGCAGGCCTCCCCCTGCTCCCTTTAAGGATTGTGGTAAATGCCAAGTGTTGAATAACCTCCCACTTTTCCCTCACCAAAACCCCAAGAGAAACTGGTTTCTTTCTGCTCTGCACTGCCATAAAAGTTAGACCTCTCATTTCTACTACTGTTATTCTGGCCTGAGTACATTTTCCAGCACAAGGTCAATTTCTTGTTCCGCCCCACCATGCCGTCTATTCTTCACTTCCACACTGCCACAGTGTTGAATCCTTTGTTCGTCGATAAGATACCGACAACATCAAACAAAGCTTTGTGTTTATGTTTTCTCTATATATTTAAGGTGTTGTTTTTTAATTGCAGTTGACATTCTCTCTCTAGAACATTTTGAGCCTCCACACAGCCCCCTTCCACACCACCACCTGCCTGTAAGCTCTTCACCTTACTAACTACCCATCTTTCAGGTTTCATCGTCAGCACAACTCTAGAGTTTGACCCTGACACAAAATTAGGAGAGGTCCCAGAGCAGCTGTGTCTCATGCAAAGCTAATCAAAACCACATTACACAACACACTTTAAAAAAAAATTGTCCCCCCTTCGGTATTGATGCAATACTTTTTGGCAACTAATTTTAATCCAATTCTTGCTAGATTGTCATCTGCTATTGTCTGGTACTACCCACATTCTTCATATGAATAGTTTACCACTTGAAAACAAGAGACGAGGTCATATCTGTACACTTGTCCAGAAATAAGCATAAAATTGCTATTTTAAGGATATTGGCTAAGAAGTAAGTGCAACTCAGATGCTTTTCTTATGTTAAAATGGTTCATGCCCTGAGATTTCCAACTTAACTCTTGGCAAAATAGCAAGTCTGTTACACATTCTTTATTGTCAGTATATGAAATATTATTCCTGAAGGGGAAACCAGGTAATAAGTAGTGTCAGAAAAGCAATAATTTTCATTGACTTATATAAAAAATTTAATATTTCCAGTTAGGCTATTTCTATACCATAAGTCAGGACACCTTAGGGAGACTGCTCATTACATGTACCAGTAACTGGACAAATAGAATAATCCTCTACAGACTATCTTAAAAAATGTTAAATATAATTTTCTCACCTCAATCAGAAATATCATTATCCTTTGAAATTGATGGGTTTTTGTTATTTAGGCCTCCAGAGAAATAGAATAATTTTTATCTCTTTTGACCTGGCTTCTGTACGTAAAAATTTTTTAGCTCAAAGGATTTTAGATAACCATTTTTGCCGGCAATATTAATTTAGCAGGACAATAATTCATTTAAAATATATCAGTTAAAAATCTACCATATTAAATTTAGGACTTAAGAGATACAAATAAGTTATCCAAATTTCCTCTGTGGTTCAATGCGTTAAAGAAAATTCTTATACTTCATTTTCTAACTATTTTTGTGTGTCTGGAGTGTTTTATTATGTTGTTTACATTAAATCACTCAGCAACTTAATTCAAAGTGGCTCTAAGTGTCCCCTTGGGATAGATGGAGTTTATTTTGGCATTCCCTTCTTCCTTTAGATGCTGCAAGATCTAACCAGAAATTTTACCCAGGACTCATTTCCTCATCTGTTTGTTCTTGAATGTGCTTAGCTCTTTAAACTAAGATGAAAACACTCTGTTAGGTTATCAGAGTACAAATTCCCTCATTCAGAAGCTGTGGCGAAAGTGAGAAAAATGGAGACAAATCAAAGTCAAGTGGCACCATCGCCAGCTTACTACCTGGGTAACATTCTACAAACCAGGGCATCTGCTTTGTTTATTATTCATTCATGACTCCTTAAGAATAAACTGTCTCAAATGGTTTCTGAAAAGAAATGACTGCCTAACTTATGTGTCCTTCCCACTCCTGGGAATAACTTGCTTCACCATTCCTTGGGACCTTAACCAGCTAGTCTAGTTTTCAAATTTCATTCAGGTTAGTTGTCACTAGATGGCAGTGTTAGTTTCACATTTAAAATCCTACCTGTCAAGGCTTCTAAAATATAATGGAGAATACCGTATGTAATTTTTAAAACTATAAGTATGATTTAGATAGATATTAATAAAACATAGCTTAGTTTTTGCTATAGATGGAATGTTTGTGTGTCAAAATTCACATGTGGAAACCTAATGCGATGGCATTTGGAGGTAGAGCCTTTGGGAGGTAGTGAGGATTAGATAAGATGATGAAGGTAGAACCCAGGTTATGATTAGTGACCTTAAAGAGGAGAAAGAGACCAGAGCTCTCCTCACTCTTCTCCATGGAAAGACACAGCAAGCCAAGAAGAGATCCCTCACCCGACAGTGACTCTGCTGGTACCTTGATCTTGAACTCCCCAGCCTCCAGAACCGTGAAAAATTAATGTTTGTTGTGTAAGCTACTCAGTCTATGGTATTTTATCATAGCAGCCCAAACTAAGACAGTCCTATAAAAAAAAATTGTAAGACACTATGCCATTTGAAGCAAGTGATGAATATAACACCTGGGTATATCAAGTGGCTGGTTATTTTCCTAAAAATCTCAAACTCCTGGTTTCTTATCTTAAATCTGCCACTTAATAACTATGAGTCTCGATCTGGTTAACTACCCTAATCTGTAAAGTTGAAAAAGATAAAATTTCTTTACCTTTACAGTTAATATAATGTAATATACTTAGCTCTTAGGACTTTTGTGAAAAAAGTCTTTAAAAATGCAAGCACTATATAAAATGAATGTATCGCCTTAGGGTCTCCATATCCCATTCTTTCTCTAAATGTTCTCTTCAGTACTTTATAGGAAATGTTCCGCTTACACTACTCACTCAACACATATTAGTGTGATTTGCACATATTGCAAGGCACCAGGGGTTCAACAGTGAACTACAAACAGAAAATGCCTTTTGCCTTTGGATGCTTATATTTTAGCAGGAAAAGCAGATACTGAATCACATAGTTACATAATCAAATGTAAATTGTAACAGTGGTCAAAGCTGTGAATGAGAAATACAGAGTATGAGCATGTGTGACAGGACATGAGATCTCGGCAGGAAGGGTAGAAACACTTCCGTGTTTCAGTTAAAAATGAACCGAGGCCTGGAGGGTGACAGCAGGCGTCATCTAGGAATAAGAAGGCCATCCATGCAGAAAAATAACAGCATGACAACTGATGTGTGGCAAATGGGAGCACGGTGTGCACTTGAGAAATTACTAGAAGGCCAACATGGTTGAACTGGAAATGGAGGGCGAAACAATATAAAACTGGAGAAGCAGGTGGCAGTAGACCTTGCTGAACGTTGTGGGCCATGTTAAGAATGGGTACCCTTATCCTCCAATGAATGCAGAGTGACTGTGTCTTAAGCAGGGAGGTGGTATGAAGAGACTAGCATTTGGTAATGATTACTCTGAATGAAGTGTGAAGAAGCAATTGGAAATAAGTAATTTTGGCAATTATATTACCTTGTGTAATCACCACAAAAGCGAAATTTTGTTTGAGACAGGACTACATTTTATGGCAATTATATCTAAGTCTGATATAAAAAAAGGGGGAAGGTTCAGTTTTGACTAAATATTTTACTAAATTTATTTTTGCTAATTCACTAAAATATACTTCTAAAGTTGGAGGAAAACACACAGACACACACACACACACACACACACACAGCCTAACCCACATCCTACTATCCACCCAGTGTCTACCCACAACCCTGACCGAAGGTTGCATTTTCCCATATATAGCAGCTTATCCCATCGTCAAATCTTCTCTTTTGTTTTCCTACACTTAGAGGAACTCTGTCCCTGTAACTTCCATCCACTAGGTTACTCTAGATATTCCCAAGACAGACATTCAAACATGGAAGAGAAAAGTGGAATGATTTCCTAGTCCAATTTTGTTTTCTTTATGCTAAACAAACTGGGTGCCTATAAAATTCTTCATACAATTTTAAGACTCCCTTATCATCTCTCAGTGTCCTTGCCCAAGACACAGACTAAATGTACACAGCAGCACTGAAGATCATCATTTCGCTCACTAAGGACATGGTCTGCTTATTCAGTCTGGGGTAACTATATCACATAATGGCTCATCTTGAGTTTGCAACATATAGATTTTCTTGTATGAAATATTACTAAGCAATAACCCCCTCTATCCTATAGGGAAAAAATGGAGGTGTGAGAGAGCACATATATATTATACTAGAGGCCCAGTGCACAAAAATTTGTGCACTCGGGGCGGGGGGAGGGGGCATCCCTCAGCCCGGCCTGTGCCCTCTCGTGGTCTGGGACCCCTCGGGGGATGACCACCTGCTGGCTTAGGCCTGCTCCCTGGGGGATTGGGCCAAAGCTGGCAATCAGACATCCTTCTGGCAGCCCAGCAACCCTCAGGGGATGTCCACTTGCCAGCGGGGTGGGGGGTCCCGGTGGGGTGCCTGGTCAGCCTGGGTGAGGGGCTGATAAGTGTTTGCAGCTGGTCACACCCTCTTCAGGGCGGGGGCCCCCACCGGGGTGCCTGGCCAGTCTGGGTGAGGGGTTGAGGGCCATTTTCAGGCTGGCCTGCAACTGAAGCTCCCAGCCTCTCCTTTTTTTCTTTTTCTTTTTTTATTCTGGGATTTTTTTACCTTCTATAATTGAAACTTTGTTGCTGTCACAGGAGCTAAGAGCGGGCTCCATGGCTACGGCCAGCAGAAAGCAGGTATCTGGGGTTTGTTTAGCTTCTATAATTGAAACTTTGTTGCTTCTGGAGCTTAGAGCAGGCCGCAGCAGGCGGGGAACCTTGGCTTCCTCGATCTCTGGAGCAACCAAGCCTCCTGCTTGCTTCAGCTGCGTGGCTGCCAGCTGCCATCTTTGTTGGTGGTTAATTTGCATATCTCGCTGATTAGCCAATGGGAAGCGTAGCAAAGGGATGATCAATTACCCTTTTGTCTTTTATTAGATAGGACTAGAAGCCCGATGCATGAAAATTCATGCAAGAGTTGGCTTTCCTTCCTTGGGCTGCCAGCACCAGCTTCCCTCTGGCACCTGGGACCCAGTCTTCCCTCCTCTGGCTGCCAACAGGCACCCGGGACCCATGCAGCTTCCCTTCGGCCCCCACTTCATCCAGGAAGGACATCGGAAGGACATCTGGTCTAATTAGCATATTACCCTTTTATTAGAGGCTTGGTGCATGACATTTGTGCACTGAGGCCGGGGGTTCCTCAGCCCAGCCTGTGCCCTCTCACAGTCCAGGAGCCCTTGTGGGATGACCCCATGGTGAGCGGGCCTAAGCTGGATTCAGACATCTTTAGTGCTACTATAGAGATGGGAGAGGCTCCTGTCACCGTGAGCCCAGCTACTGGCTGAGCAGCATTCCCCCTGTGGAAATGCACTGACCACCAGGGGGAAGCTCCTGCATTGAGCGCCTGCCCCCTGGTGGTCAGTGCACATCATAGTGACTGGTTGTTCCACTATTTGGTCAATTTGCCTATTACCCTTTTATTATATAGGATTTGTTATGAATCCTATATTCTGATGTATTTCCTTATTAATTTGCCTTAGCTCAAAGTTTTACAATCACATTTTCTACATTCTCTTCCAAGTTCTTGACAAAGCTATAAAAATGTAACAAAATCCTACTGAGATAGTTTACTCTAGAGAGAACTTGCAAAGTACCTTTTCTGGTAAAATTAACTTTTAAGTAAACATTTTTCTTTCAACTGGGAATTTTCGCAACAATTGGGGAAAATATAAAATGACATTCTACATGTAGATACCTATACATAACTATTATTTAAAGGGGTCTGAAAAGGCGAGAGGAGTATTAATAGTAAGCTTTAATAATTAGTCATTTTTCTAGCTATCTCTTGGTAAGTCAACAACTAATCACTTCCAGGGAAAAAATAAGGATAAAAATTACCATAGAGGTTCGTTTATAAAATATTTTTATATTCTTATTTGGTATTTCATGTTAGTCTAAAATTGTGTAAATTTGTACTCATTAAGGTCAATTTTTTACACTCTTTTTCCCCCAAGAAAATATCTTTATTCAATCCAAATGAAGTCTACACAATACCTAATTCTTACCTATTTTATAATCACAGAACTGTGGCTCTTTCAGGAGGACTTACAAGTCACCAGTCCAACCTTCTTTTTGCCTCCACTTACATCCCTAGTTTATAAAAAAGCAAGGGCTGGAAACCAGGCCACCTTCCATGCTCTCTGTCATTTCCCTAACAGCACTTCACTCCCTTGAACAGAGATGTGAATGCAGACACCTTGTTTGGGGTTCTTTCCAAACCACAATACTTTCTTACTCATTCAGCTGCTTATACTTTTATCCAACAAGCACCTTTCCCTATCATTTTAGGTAAATCTTTATGCAAGATTTCCTTAATCTGACTGTACACTGAAATCATCACTGGATGGATTGTGTAAAGATAAACATACTTCCTGAAATGCTGATTCCTGAGATCTGGAGCAGGGCCCTCTAGAGGTACAACCCAAATTAGCAATCACTGTTTATATATTTTGATATCAGACAAATTTGAGTTTGACTCACCTTTACTAACTATGTGGCCTTAGGTGAATTTCTTACCCTGTCATTTTCCTCATCTATAAAAAAAATTAAAAAAATGACACTGCATCCACACCAAAGTTTTTTATATTAAACTAGAGACCCAGTGCACAAAATTTGCATACAGTTAGGGTCCCTAGACCTGGCTGGCGATCAGGGCTGATCTGTGGGGTGACTGGTGGGGTGATTGGGGGATCCCCCACTGGCACCCGCCTTGGCTGGCCTGGTGCCACCTGCTCACAGGTCAGGGCCTGCGGGCTGCTCCTGCATTGAGCGCCTTCCTCCTGGTGGTCAGTGCACATCATAGCAACCAGTTGTTCCACCATTCGATTGATTTGCATATTAGGCTTTTATTATATAGGACTAGAGGCCTGGTGCATGAAAATTCATGCACCGGAGTGGGTGTTCCCTCAGCCCAGCCTACCCTCTCACACAATCTGGGAGCTCTCAGGAGCAGGAGGCAACCTAGCGATCTGGGGAAAGCGACACCTCCATCACACCTCTGCTGCTGCCACTGCCAGCAGCTCAAGCCTCAGCCGGCCCTGATTACCTGAGCCTCGGGTGGCCCTGGGCGGATGGGCAGCTGCCATCCAAGGCTTGCCTGCATCTCAGGCCAGCCCTGGGTGGCTGGGCAGCCAACATCCGAGGCTTCCATGTGCCTCAGGCCAGCCCTGGGGGGTTGGGGGGCCGAGGGGACTAAGTGCTACCTTCTTGTGGCTGTGGGTGCCGCCATCTTTGAGGGCGTGGCAATTAGCATATTCCCTCCTTATTTGCTGTGAGCACTGCCATCTTTGAGGGTGGAGCAGTCAATTAGCATATTCCCTCCTTATTAGATAGGATGAACTTATATGGTACTTAGTGCATGCCTGGCATATAGTAACAAATCAACTGAAGCTATTATCATCACCCTGGTCCCTGGTCATCCACAAACCAGACCTAGTTCCAGAATTTAATTGTTCTTCTGGCATAGCTTTCTACATATCATTCTTTTCAAGAACTGTTTCCATCCTCAGCTCCTGAGGGTGATGCTATAGTTATAGCTCTGGAAGCTGAACTTTATTCCACTCAACTGTATCTAAAGAATTCAAAGTAAGTTCTAATAGCTGATAGGTATTCAAAAACATATGAAAGGTGAATAAATGAATGAGCCTATGAAATGATCCTTCAATGTCCTCATTTTGAAAACTAAGGAAAAAAAAGAATCAGAACTAAAAGTGATGACTATCTAGAGATCTATCTAGCTCATATCTAGGACCAGAGCTCGAGACCTGCTCTCCTCATCATACCATATTACCCAGGATAGCAACTCTGCCTCCACTTCCCTACCTCCCACCATTCTGGAGAATGGGATTTACTCTATGAAACTAAGCAACACCCATTTGAATAATTTAGAATATAATGGACATTCCATGAGAACAAGATTGCACTTAAGAATTAAAAACTGCCCTAACCAGTTTGGCTCGGTGGATAGAGCATCAGCCTGGGGACTGAAGAGTCCCAGGTTCGATTCTGGTCAAGGGCATGTACCTTGGTTGTGGGCACATCCCCAGTAGGGAGTGTGCAGGAGGCAGCTGATCAATGTTTCTCTCTCATCAATGTTTCTAACTCTCTATCCCTCTCCCTTCCTCTCTGTAAAAAAATCAATAAAATATATTTTTTAAAAAAGAATTAAAAACTGACATTTCAATGAAGGCCTATTTCAAAAGATTTAATATAAAACCAGTAATGAATAACATGTCATGAGCAACCAGAAAGCAGTTAATAATAACTGGAGTAATTATTTCTTTTTTAAAAAATCCCAAAATAAACTACCAATTCAGCTCTTGGGGTATATCTAAAAGTTCATGAATGTCCCTTCATGACATAATAAACTGCAATTCATTCCAAATGACTGAATGGATCATTAGGTACAGACAATTTACCTAAACTTCGTGATGCACACATATCATAGTCCCTTGTTATCCACAGGAGATACATTCCAACACCCTCTGTGGATGCCTAAGTCTGCAGATAGTACCAAACCCTATGTACCAGTATACCATGTTTTTTCCCATACAGTTTGGCCCTCTGTACCTGTGGGTTTTGCATCCACAGACAGGAAGGGCTAACCAAGAGACTTGAGCATCTGCAGATTTTGGTATCCTCGGTGGTCCTGAACTAAACTCCCACAGATACCAGGGGACAACTGTATGTACATACTTATGATAAACTTTAACTTATAAAGTAGGTATAGTAAGAGCTTAACAATAATAATGAAGAATAAAACAGGATAACTGTAACAATATACTGTAATAAAAATTATGTGAATGGGGCATTGTTAACTAAAATAGGGTTGTGTGACGACAAGCACTGCAATAACAGAACAGTTGATCTGATAACCTAGACTAGAGAGCTACTAAGTGCCTGACAGGCAGGAAGTGTATACTATGTGCATTCTCTGAACAAAGGGATGATTAACATACCAAGCAAGACACAGCAGAACAGAGATTTTATCATGTTTCTCAGGAGAATGCACAATTTAAACCCTATGAATGTTTATTTCTGGAATTCTCCATTTGATAGTTTCAGACCTCAGTTGACCATGGTTAACTGAAATTGTGGAAAGCAAAACTACAGGTAAGGAGGGGGAGGGGAACTGAATTTAAGCATTAGACTCTTCTGACAAACTCTTCAGAGTTTAATTGATCAACATGCAATGGCTCACACTAGTTCCACTCCTGATAAAACGATACAGTAAATCAAATATAAGATGATATCCTATATAATAAAACCTGCCTCCCAGTGCACAAAATTTCATGCATCAGGCCTCTAGTATTAGTATAATAGAGAAACTGTAAATTAAATTAATTTTTTTCTTAAAAATAACTAACATTGAATAAAGCCAAAGTATCACACCATGGCCTTTCTTTTCAAAATAAAATAACATACAGACCTACTAATTAAAATGCTCATGTACATTTCTACAAGGATATTCAGTACAGTATGATCTATAATACAAAACCAAAAAGAATAGGACTAAAATGGCCAATGGTAGAAAGATGTAAAACAAATTATGGTACACATTATGGGCTACTATGTAGCTATTAAAAATAAGTTAAGCTTGCATAAGAAAAATTAATAATAATATGTGTGCGATATTACTGAATTAACAATATGCATGTATATATGTGTACCCAAAATGCAGAGATATAGACGTAGACAGTGACATACATTATATGGATACAAATGGTTACTTCTTAGAAGTAAAGGAAATTTTCTAACTTTTTCGACTGTATCATCAGTATTCAGTAGTCAAAGCATGTTTCTTGAAGTGTAATGTATTTCATCAATTAAGCTTAAAGAACTGGACAAATAATAAAAATACACAATAAATGAAATCAATGGGTTAGTATATTTGAAATCATCATCATCATAATAATGGCCATATTACCCAAAGCAATATATAGGTTTAATGCAATCCCTATAAAAATTTTCATGGTATTTTTTAAAAATTTTATGGAACCACAAAAGACCCTGAATAGCCAAAGCAATCCTAAGGGAGGAAAAACAAAAAGCTAAAGATATCACATTCCCTGACTTCAAATTTTACTAGAAAGACACGATAATCCAAATGCATGATATTGGCAGAAAAACAGACACACAGACCAATGACATAGAATTGAGAGCCCAGAAATAAATGCACATGTATATCGGCAAATAATTTTTGACACAGGAGCCAAAAACATACAATGGAGAAAAGAAAGGCTCTTCAATAAATGGTGCTGGGAAACAGTGGAAAGCCATATGCAAACGAATGAAACTAGACTACTTATCACCATACACAAAAATCAACTCAAAATGAATAAAAGACCTAAATAGAAGACCTAAAACAATAAATTACATAGAGTAGAACAGAGGTACTAAACTATGGACCTTGGTCTGAGAGGGGATTTTATGAATTTGACCATAAAGAGAATTAAAAGCAAAATAAACTAATGGAAGTATATCAAGCTAAAAAGCTTCTGAACAGCAAAACAAACCACCAACAAAACAAAATGCAACCAATTAAATGGAATAAATTTGCAAACACAGCCACTGATAAGGTGTTAATATCCAAAATATATGAAGAACTCAAACAACTGAACATCAAACATATAAACAATCCAACAAAAAAATGGGCAGAGGACCTGCACAAATATTTCTCCCAATAAGACATACAGACAGCCAAAAGATATATGAAAAGATAATCAACTTCACTAGCTGTCAGGGAAATGCAATCAAAATTACAATGAGATACCTCATGCCTGTTAGAATGGCTATTATCAACAGGACAAATAAATGTTGGAGAAGTTGTGGAGAAAAAGGAACCCTTGTTCACTGCTGGTGGGAATGTAAACTGGTGCAGCCACTGTGGAAAACAGGATAGAGGTTCCTCAAAAAATTAAAAACGGATTTACCATATAACCCCGTAACCCCTCTTCTGGGTATCCACCCCAAAATTTGAAAACATTTAAACATAAATTCACTATGTTTATTGCAGCGTTATTCATGGTGGCCAACACATAGAAACTATCAAAGTCTTTCGGTAGATGATTGGATTAGGAAGATGTGGTACATATATACAATGGAATACTACTCAGTCATAAAAAAGGATGAAATACTGCCATCTGCAACAACGTGGATGGATACTGAGAAGATCATGCTAAGTGAAATAACTCAGACAGAAAAAGTCAAGAACCATATAATTCACTCATGTGGAATATAAAATTGAAAGCAACAAATGAACAAACAATACAGAAAAACAAAAAGTCATAGACACAGAACAGTATAGTGGTTACCAGAGGAAAAAGGAAGGTGGGGGAACCTAATAGGCAAAGTCTTTACATTATAAAACCAGCCAACTACCTTATAATACTTACACTATGAGTATATTTCTTAGCATGACACTATTTGAAGTAGCAGGAAATTTGAGATCATCTAAATGTTCAGTTTCTCAAATAGGTATCTGTAGCAGATACAAACCATAGAATATGAGGCAGCTATAGGAAGTAAAGGACCAAAGAAACACACAGACACATCTGTAGACTTTGAAAACATAATACTGGGTGAAAAGAAGCAAGAAACAAAATGAGTTCTATGCACAATATTATTCTTGTGGATTGAAAGAAACATATGCATAAAATACCAAAAGAAGAATACATGTCAGCACATTATTAGAAAGGTTGCTAATGTAGAGCGAAAGGAATTGGAGCCTGGAGTGTGAGAAATAATGAATGAATGAATGAATGAATGAAGAAAAGAGTAAAACAGGAGCCTTGAACTGACCCATGAAGTTAATGTGCTATGAACTGAGATTATATGTTTAAATCCTCTGTCCCTAACATCAAAAACCTAGGTATTTTTAAATCTTTTGTTTTTACAAAGAGGTTTCACTGCTAATCCTATATAATAAAAGGGTAATATGCAAATCGTCCGAACGGCAGAACAACCGAATGCTATGACGCACACTGATCACCAGGGGGCAGACACTCAATGCAGGAAGTTCCCCCTGGTGGTCAGTATGCTCCCACAGGGAGAGCACCATTCAGCCACAAGCCAGGCTGATGGCTGGCGAGCACAACAGCCCGCCTCCGTGGCAGCGCTAAGGATGTCCATCCGCGGCTTAGGCCTAAGCTATCAGTCATCAATTTGACATTCCCGAGGGCTCCCAGACTGC
>NW_006287917.1:196421-207435 GCF_000327345.1 Myotis davidii | reverse complement strand
CCCCCCCCCCCCCCAGAGTGTGTGATGGGCCTCTAGTGTCCTATGAAATTAGTCTTCTCATGTATACCTAAATCTTTGGTTTGCTTGACAGAAATTTTTTTAAAAGTCAAGAAATTTGGAGCTAAAATTTAAAAACCAATGCAAAATGAAAAGCAATTAATTATGAGCTTAGATATTTTTGAAATTATAATTAGAAAAACAAAAACATCATAGTGTCATTGGTAAAATATCTTTTTAAATTTTCCAAAGTTAGAAATAAACTTAGTTACTGGAAACCTTTAGTGATTAGCAAACATTAACAAATAGATTTCAACATAAAAACAGTCTTAACTTCAACCATGTTTTCTGAAAGAAATGAGTCTATCCATCATCATAAATTTGTTTACTACAACTTTGTATTAGAAAGAAGGAAACTATTGATGACAGCCATTCTTACAGGTGTGAGGGGACATCTCATTGTTGCTTTAATTTTCATTTCTCTGATGATTATTGACGGTGAACATCTCTTCATATGTCCATTGGTCATCTGTATGTCTTCTTTGGAAAAGAGTCTATTCAGGTCCTTTGCCCATTTTTATTTTTTTAAATATATTTTTTTATTAATTTCAAAGACAAGAGGAGAGATAGAAACATCAATGATGAGAGAGAATCACTCATCAGCTGCCTCTTGCACGCTCCCTACTGGGGATCAAGCACGCAACCTGGGCATGTGCCCTTTACCAGAATCGCACCTGGGACCCTTAAGGCTGGAGGCCAACGTTCTATCGACTGAGCCTAACCAGCTAGGTCCATTTGCCCATTTTTAAATTGGACTGTTTGTTAATTTGGAATTGAGCTGTATGAGTTATTTATTAATTTTGGACATTAACCCTGTATCACCTATCAAAATGGCTATCATCAATAAATCCACAAACAACAAGTGTTGAAGAGGATGTGGAGAATAAGAAACCCTCGTGTACTGTTGGTGCAGCCACTATGGAAAACAGTATAGAAGTTACTCAGAAAGTTAAAAATAGAGCTGCCTTATGACCCAGTGATTCCACTTTGGGTATTTATCCCGAGAAACCCAAAAACTAATTCAAAAGAATATATGCACCCCCTTGCTTATTGCAGAGATTCACATTAGCCAAGATTCAGAAGTTACCCAAAAGCCTATCAGTTGACAAGTAGATAAAAAAGTGGTGCTAATACATGGAATTGAATATTACTAGGCCATAAATAAAGATGAAATATTATCATTTGTGACTTAGAGAGGGTATTGTGCTAAGTGAAGTAAGTCAATCAGAGAAAGACAAATACAATATGATTTCAATTATAATGTGGAATTTAAAGAACAAAATAAATGAACAAACAAAATTGAAACAGACTCATAAACTTAGAGTATTTAAACATATATCCTCAGACTCATAGACTAAACCATCACAGACTGATGGTTGCCAGAGGGGAGAGGAGTTGGGGGAGTAGGTGAAAAAGGTGAAAGGATTAAGAAGTACAAATTGGTAGTTACAAAATATAGTCAATAATATTATAATATTGCTGTACACCTGAAACTAATACAAAATAAGAATGAATGTATACTATAATTGAAAAATAAAAATTTTAAAAAAGAAGGAGCCGGCCAGTGTTGCTCAGTGGTTGAGGGTAGACCTATAAACCAGTTTGCTTCCCAGTCAGGGTACCTGCCCAGGTTGTGTGCTCAGTCCCCAGTGTGGGGCATTCAGGAGGCAGACAATCAATGATTCTCTTTCATCATTGATGTGTGTGTGTTTTTTCTCTCTCTCCCTACCTCTCTTTTCCTCTCTTAAAATAATAAAAATATATTTTAAATAAATGATGAATAAAATTAAAAAGGAAAGTAACACTTTTCTAGGTGTTCACACTAATTTTTTCCTCATCCTATTTAATCCCCTCCTTTTAAAAAAATCATACCAGAGAGAAATTAGGTGAAACTATGCAAAATGGCCATTTTTGTAAATCAAAATTTTTTAATGCTAGAATTTTCACATAGTTCAATTTAATAATATAATTCTCAATTTAAAATTGAGAAAACTAAGGCTTTAAAGATTTAAATACTTAAAGGCATAGTTGCTAAGAGTTAAGGTCGATATTTCAACTTCAGTCAATTTGTTTACAAAATCCATGTTCTTTTTAGTACATTATGTTACCATTGAATTTTCACAGATATTACTATATCTGAAATTTAAGCTAATAGTTGCTTCATCTTAGGAAAAAGCAATAGTAGACACTGGGTTTTAACTAGAATTAGAATAAATGTCATTCAAAACTTTTAACAATTTAAATTTTATACATCTGTAATCTGCGAATTAAAGAAATTCATTTTCTTCTTTAAGGATGACACACTCAAGCTTTCAAACCAGTACAATCTAAGGCATGTTTTCTTCAGGCAAACCAAAACTAAGGAAGTCTTGTAGACCCATTATGATCCAAGACACTAAACTCTTCCAAGATTTTCATTTGAGTCATTCTCTCGCTTTTTACATTTTTAAAAATATACAAGATCAAAATAGTTGAAAAGTTCAATGATGGGTTCCACCAAGAATGAGCCAAAGACCAACCCCCAGAAAAATTCCATATAGGTAACAAATGTCATTCCACCAATGCCAAACTGCAAATGCCATTTGTCAAGTAGAACTTTTATACTGAAGTTCTACATTCCTGTGGTTTAATATGAGTCATTGTGTTCCAATTGAAATCCATTAATATAGACCACTGATGATATCTGCTTGGTTTTCCATTTAGATATTCTGAGTTATGAAGAAAAAAAAAGGAAAAAGAAAAATGTATCTTCACCTTTGTTGGCTTTAGAAATGTGCTTTTGGGCCCATGCGTTTCAAACCAAGAGAATGAACAAAGCTCAGAGAACCCAGAGTAACTTATCTAATGAAACTTGGCCAAGGAGAATCAGTGGGAGGTAAAAGCTGTCATCATCCTATCTCTTCTGTATTCTCAATAGGTGGTTCTTATTCTCTTGTTCCACAACTGTCTCTTTTTAGGGTACCCCTCAGGAACCTTGAAATCTGTGTTCTCATAGGAGAGGGGGTTCACTCAGGATAAGATGCTAACTGGAAGGCATGTAACAGAGAGTGTATTTGGGGGGGACAGGAAGTTAAAAAAAGAAAATCAAAATGATAGCATGGGGAAAAAGAAGCTTGTTTGGATCACTGCCACTTCAGATCCTCCAATGGACCTGAGCTTTCCAGATTACATTAAAGAAAACTGCTTACAATTTTTTAAATCAACTGTTTGAAAATCCTATCATAGGAAAAAGGAATATGGTCAGAAAGGCTTTCACCGTAGATCATTTCATTAATTAAATGGTGTTAATGCACCTACTTAAAAACAAAAACAAACCTGATATATAAAATGCTTTCACTTTGTGTACATTTCTCATCTCTTCTTGTCTCAAGCTACATCAGATCACTAATATTCTTGATGTGTCTAGAGACCTTTAACTATTTCCAAATCCATGAAACCCTTAAGAGTATGCATTTCCCCCCTGTAGAATATGTATTGGATTTATTTATCCATAGATAAGAGTCATTGTCAAATTCAATTTTCCCATTTCTAAAAATGTAAACAAATTCTAGTGATCATGAAATGTCCATCTTTTCCTTACTCTATCTATTTTTTTTAAGTCCCATTATTAGAATGCAACAGAAACTACTTTTCATCACATGACTTAACCTTACCACATTACAAAGTTACATTAAGACATGGAAACTAAGAAGTGAAGTAAGCTCACTCCCATCTAGGAAATTTACCTTTCTACTAAGGTCTCACTCTTAGTTCATGCCTTTACAAAATCATTAATTATAATATTCCACAGGCCTTCCAGATCCCACATAAGTAGTCACCACTGTAAGTGTAAAGCATACTGGATGTTAAGAGTCATGTAATGGTTTTCTGTCATGAATATGAAATCTCGTTCCTTTGTCCGAAATGTCTTTTATGACTCCTAGATGAGCTCTGATAATGGTACCATGGCTGGAGCCTTAAAATCTGGGAGGAATTAACAGAAAAGTATGTGATAACCATTTTTTTAAAACATCTGTGATGCTTTCAGTTCTTCAAAGTAGGTCTGTATCCATTAAGTCCTCTAATCCTCAGCACAGCACTCTGAGATAAGGGGGTTAGTTTCATCACGTTTCACTGGCTACAGACATGTTAAGAGAATTGTTGTATACGGCTATACAGGATGAGAGAAGAGAGAAGGAAAAAGAAAAGCAGCATTTGGGGGACTCTTATTAGATAATGGGCTTTATGCTAGGAATTGTAATCCATGAGAAAGTTATTTATAATCTCCATGTTTTAGCTTCCTCTTATGTAATAGCACCTACCATGTAGATTAGATAAGGCACTGACACTGAATGTATAAAAAATTTAACACCATGCCTGGCCCATGAGAACATTTTAATGAATGTTGACTCTATTATTATTATGTATTTATTTTAATTTTCTTTAGGTTTCACGATAGTCTTGTGAAATCGCCATTATTTCCCTTGTTTATATGTTGAAGACTCCAAGATTTTATGAAGATTAATAAATGTTTTTTTTTTAATGAAATGCATTCTACCTCAAACTGAAATTCCATCCAGCAATCGTAACCAAGTTGCCATAAAATGTGTGCCAATTATAAATTTCAGCAGATAGCTGATATCAGGGTCAGGGAGGCAGCCAGAGGTCAACCAAAGGAAAGAATGTTTCCAATCCTACCATCTGCTATATGTTCACTAAGTTCCTTCCATCTTTACATTTCTATAAATTCTTTTAATGTTTTACTTATAAATAATTTATAATATTATGATTTAGTACTATTAATAGTATTATTAGCATTAAAACTAAATCATATTACTTAGTATTTATAATAATAGCTATCTTTTGCTGAGTGCATATGCACCAAGTGCTAAGCATTTCACCTGCGCTAACCTAAGAGGAAGGTTTAATCCTAACTTTCTTTATAGATGATTTAAACTTAGGCTGAGAGAAATAATTTACCACAATCATAAAGACAGATAAATGCCTGAGCCAAGATTCAAACTCCCATGTAGTTCCAAAGCCCATGATCTTGTCAGAAAGGAATTAGAGTTGTTTGATTTTCTTCCGCAGAATTACCTGGGCACTTTAAAAATCAATTTTATGATCAATGAAATGCTTCGTATGATGAACTAGAAACACTGACTAGAGATAGAAGACCTACCAACCACATTGAACTTTCCAGTGAGTCAGTAAAGAAGACATTTAACTATACCAAGTTGATCTGTCAAATGAGAAATGAACTAGAACAATCCCCAAGGTCCCTATAACATTCTGAAAGTCAGCAAGCTCCTCTCCCTTAGACTAGGTGTTCCTCAGGGGAAAGCATATAATATGCAGCCTCCAGAACTGTGGGGAAATAAATTTCTGTTATTTGAGCCACCCAGACTGTAGTACTTACTAGTAGTTATGGAAGCATCAGAAAATTAATGCAATAGGTATCAGGATACCTACTAACAGTACAAGTCTGTCTCAAGCTTAAGAATAAAAACAGAACTCCTGTGCACTGTTGGTGGGAATGCAAATGGGTGCAGTCACTATGGGAAACAGTATAGAGATTCCTTAAAAAACTAAAATGTTAGATGATAAAAAGACAACAAAGAATTATGGCACATAGAATGTGATTAATAAATTGTAATACTTATAATTAGGTTGAACCACTTGAAATGGCTGATACTCGGTTATTTTTCTTCTATCAAATGGCAGTTCCAATGGCTTAGCTTATTGTTGCAAAGAGGCTGAGAGCACAGTGGATAAGAACCGGGATGTTTGGGCTAGAGCCCTACCTCTGTGACTCACTAGCAAATCACAGAGCTTTTCGAATTCAGTTCCTTAGCTGCAAAATTTAAATATCTACTCCATAGGATGGATGAAAGATTAAGTAAATTAACACAAAACTTTTAGACTAATGCCTGATACTTAGCTCTCAATAAATGTAATGTTATTGATATCATTAATAATGAAATGAAGAAGGTACATTTGAAAATCTCTGAACTTAACTCCAACACCCAATTCTATGCTGTTTTGGATGGTGTTGATAAAAGAGGATTATACAGGGGCCATTTACCTGTATAAAACAAAGAGGTTAAACATTAAGTGCTAAAATACTGTAGAATCAGGAATTATTTAAATAAAAATGTCTCATATTTCCTTAACAGTTTGTCTGAGAAAAGTCTGAAACAACTGGAATACTGAAAATATGTTACGTTGGGGATAAATTAGTACTTTTCCTTAACTTCTTAAATTACTAAACGTCTTTAAGTATCATTTCACATAAGATGAAAAGCTAGAGGTCTATTATGTATAGAGCTTAATAGGTTCTTGCACAGGTTCATAGAGTTGTTCATTGTAAGAGACTAAGTATTGGACTGACAGGCCGAACAGATCAGAATGGTAACAAACCAACTAATTGAGTGGCTGATAGTGAGCAAATCACTTCAACCTCATTTTTCTATTTGGGAAACTGAGGAAGAAATCTAAGATATTAAAGCTCTCTTCTAAATCTAAAAGTCTATGAGTCTCTATTTTAAAAAATATATGTTATTGATATTTTTACAGAGAGGAAGATAGAGGGATAGAGAATTAGAAACATCGATCAGCTGCCTCCTGCACACCCCCTACTGGGGATGTGCCTGCAACCGAGGTACATGCCCTTGACCTGAATCGAACCTGGGACCCTTGAGTCCACAGGCTGACGCTCCATGCACTGAGCCAAACCGGTTAGGGCAAGTCTCTATTTTAAACAGATTAAGAATATAATGATGGCATCAAAGTAATACAACCTATTTTGCCTGTCAATAAATAGGAAGTAAATTATTTTCAAACAACAGAATATTAGAAAATAAAAGGAAACAAAAAATACACTTAGTTAAAAAAATCCTAAATTGAAACCACAGTACAGTATTCTGTGCAATAAAGGGGGGAAAGTTAATGATCAAGCCTTTTCTGAAATTGATAGAGGCATATATTCCTTCTCAGCAGAATTCAAGCTGCCTAGGCTAGCACTGAAAACAATACTGACTTAAAATCCTAGGTCCATTGGTCCTTAGACTCCATTCTCTGACCTTAAGAAACTTACATGACATCAGATTTCTGTCTCTGAAATATGTTAATTATGATATAACTTCTAGGTCTCTTGAGAGGGTAAATTAGTTAATGTTTCTAAGTCACTTAAAGGATAATGATTGACCAGAGAAAGATCATCATTGTGAAATCAGAAAAACAAAACACTCAATGCTCAAGACATTCTTCTAATTAACATAGGTATCTCAATAACAGCTTTAAAAAACTGATCTTTAAAAGACGATCTTCATGACCATGACCATGTAGAAGATCTAAAATAATAATTGCAAGGCAAAGCAAAAACAATTTACATTCTCATTATGGCATTATAAGAATAAGTAGGTTAAAAGTGAACAGTTTACATACATATGTTAGTTTTGGGGGAGATATATAAAACCAAGGCACATTGAATCTGGTATCATAAAACTCATTCGCTTCTCCAACTAAAATGTTTATATCAATTAAGTGATATCCTTTAATTGTTAAAATGTCAGAAATACAACTCAAACAGGTGACTGAAAATAAATAAATCGCAAAAACGGATTTAATCTTAAGTAATCAATGGAGTCCTTTATTTAAAAAGTAATGTTACCCCAATAAATGGAATTTTTTAAATAGTTGCTATAGGAAGACAGAGGAAGTTACTGTTTGGTTTGTTCATTTGTTTGAATGTTGCTTTGACTTTCCTCAAAAGATTGTTTTTCCCTCTTACATAATTCTAAGATTCCAATATTCACAGCATGTCATAATTAAACATCTTCTAGAAAGTACACAGTCTGATTAGCACATTAACTCAGGCATAAACCAGCCGTGACCATGCTGCCTCCAGGACTCGGTCAAATCAGACTGGGAAAGAACAATCATGATGAAACTTGACATATTAATTCCAATATTATTTTATCTTCCATCACTTAAGATCTTCTTTTCCCTGTCATTTCTTTTTTTTTTAATATATTTGTATTGATTTCAGGGAGGAAGGGAGAGGGAGATATAGAAACATCAATGATGAGAATCATTGATCAGCTGCCTCCTGCTCACCCTACACCAGGGACTGAGCCTGCAACCCAGGCATATGCCCTGACCAGGAATCAAACAATGCCCTCTGGGTTCATAGGTCGACAATCAAGCACTGAGCCATACCAGCTGGACTCCTTGCCAGTTCTTACTCTTTAATTTTGGTGAGAACAGTCTCTTAGCCTACTAGTAATAAAAATGGCTATCTCATGAGATTCTCTCACATTGATATTTCTCTCTGTGTGTCCCTCTCTCTTCCACACTCTAAAAATCAATGGAAAAATATCCTTGGGTTTGGAGTAACAAAAAAAACCCAACATGTCAAGGGCGGGGAAAAAGGAGACATATGTAATATTCTTTGCAATACTTTAAGCAATAAAACAATAAAAAAAATGGCTATCTCAGTTCTGAAAATTAAATACCTTTACCTTCATTCTCAAAGGCTCCCATCACCAGATTAGGGAAAAGTCAGAGATGTTTTTACAGTTACATATCAATAACTAAAGCCCACAACTTACCCTCCAATATCAGCTCCTATTTTGAAGAGGGAGAGCAAGAGGACTACCTATATTCTGATGTCTTTTTATTGAACTGTTTTGGCTTGGTGCTTGCTTTCAAGCCCAGTAAGTGCATATGGCCATGAGGGTGAGAATATCTTGCCCACAGTCTACACTGTGCTGCCCAAAATGGTGGCCACTAGCCATAGATGGCTGTTGAGCATGTAAAATATGTGTAGAGCCATCAAAAAACTAAATTTTTAATTTTATAAATATTAACATAAATTAAAATTTAAAAGCTGATAACCATTTGTGTTATTGGAAAAGCTTTAAATATGTCTGGAACAACTTGAATATGGGAATCCACTCTAACATCTGTAAAAGTTTCTGATTTCTAAACATCTGTCAAGTATGTCTGATGAAAACTTACTGACTGAACTGTGACGGGCATATGTGTAAAGCTATATTTCAAAGAATTAACAAACAAAAATAATATAAGATACCTAATTAATAATTTTCTTCAAATATTGATTACATATTGAGTACTTCAATCTATTACACTACTTTGGATATATTATTAGAAATAAAATATATTCTTAAAGTTAATGCCACTGGCTTCTTTTTAAATGTACTACTAGGACATTTTAAGTGACGTATGACTCATGCTATATTTCTACTGGGCAGCACAAATCATGAATAAATACTAACCCGTGGCATAAGCATCTGAGATGGGCCAGTGAAGCGGTTTAGAAAATCTGTGTAGTATGAGAAAGAAGCAAAAGGACAGACAGCAGTGCGTTCAAATCTGAGGGACTTGAGCAAGCCATTCTCTTTCCTTAGCCTGTATTGCTCCATGTGCAAAATGGGAAGAATAGTTTCCTGGCTTAAACTAAATATTTATAAAGTTATAAAGTGCCCGGTTTATCATCGGTTTAAATAAACTGCTGAATAAATAGTTTTGCAATGGAAAACAGAGACTTCAAACAACTACTAAGAATCACCCGCTTCTCAGTGTCAATGAGTACTGCCTCCGACACATACTTTGCGAGACCTAGAAAGGAAACACTACAGAAATCCTCTGCGTGAGCTTACGGGCAGGCTGAAGTCTTGATGAGTGAAAAGTAAAACCCTATCATCACTTGGTCCTTCTGGCCACACAGATCTTTCAGGGCACTTTGCAGCTAGCCGACAAGAAGAGGCAACCTTTCTCAGGTATTACTAGCCTCCTCTGACAGTTCCATCCACTTCACTCCAGCAGACATTATCTTTGGTACTTAAAAGAGTCAGTCATTTTAACCCAGAAAAGTATAAATGATAAGTCAAGAAAAATCTGACCCACTTGAGAGATTAACAAATATTTCACAGTGAACAACCAATGTTTCTTTAATGAATGGAAGAACTGATTGATGAAGGACTGCAGCAACGTCTGCCTCCATTGAACGCATTGTACGGGGCCACACAACTCCCACTTACCCCCAACATCTGGTGGAGGTAGTGGTACTCTGGCCCTTGGTTATACTGCAGGAAGGTTTTCCAGAAAAGCAGGACGTTCAGGGCCAGCCAGATCAGCTACATCACACAAAGGGAGAGAGAAAACAAAAAGTAAACATAAACATGACCTGATGAATGGAAACCTAAAGTACATTCCTTGACACAATACTTTCAATGGAACCTCAATTAGTAACAGCGGAAAGCAATCTGAAAACCACTCCAAGAAAAACACATGTGACCTCACTCAGCCCCTGCACCCAAGAGGAAGCACTGGGGCTGTCAACAGGTCTCCTGGATGATCTGCAGACATCCCTTGCTGGCAGGGCAAAAACGGGACTCAGAAATGAGTGATAGCACCCGGTCCCGGGCGATGGGTATTGTTAAAATACACCATCAAGAGGAAGCATTCTGGGCAGAGAGCAAAGAAGGGACGATGTTTAAAGGGTTAAGAAAAAGCTGAGTTCATTACAGTGATCCCTTCTCCCTTCCTCCACAGCCGCTCACCCCTCGGGGCAGAGGAAAGGTCTCTGGCTTTCTGCAGAAAGGGTGGCATCTGTAGGATCTCCGGGTAGTAACCGCGGGAAGTTTTCTGAGTTGAGAATGTTCGCATTCGAGGCAAAACTTCCACTTCCAGCCTCCCACCCGCGCGCGCTCGGAGAATGAATCAAAATCTCTCCGGGGGAGACCGAACGCGGGGACAGCCTGCCCGCCATCCTACCAGGCAGAGGTGTTTAACCCCTTCGTTGTCCAGCCAGCTCCTCCAGGACACAGCCATGCCGCCCCGCTCTGTCCATGTGGCTGCCATGTGCCTAGCCATGTGCCTGCCCTGTGCCTGTCCATGTGCCTGCCCTGTGCCTGTCCATGTGCCTGTCCATGTGCCTGCCGTGTGCCTGTCC
>NW_006287917.1:193352-196365 GCF_000327345.1 Myotis davidii | reverse complement strand
GGCCGGAGCTGGGAGCTGGGAGCTGGGAGGCGGCCCGCAGCCCAGCCAGCCCAGCTCGGAAAGACGAGATGCGGAGAAAGATTCTCCTACTTCACGCGGGGACCTGGCCTGCCTTCTCCTGCACACACACCTACTTCTTTCGGACAGGTCGTTTTCCAAAAAAGTTCAACTCAAAGAGCCTTGGTAGCGACATGAAGGCCGGAAATAGCCTTTTGTGTCCTAGCGTCCCCCTTCTCCTGCCCACGCTCAGCAGCTCACACCTAGAGCCTCCCTCCACCCTTCTCTTCTTTGTCCTCCATCCCTGCTCCAACCCACACTGATGCAAAGCTTTTAAGAAAATCCTGAACTGAAAAAAAAGATCAGAGGATGGATGGTTAAAGCTGTTGTGATTCTCAGGGGCTTTAGGGAGGCTCAGATTTACTCTATTTAGGAATTTACATTTCACTACCTAGTATCAAAGTTCCTTTAGTAACAGGAATCCCCTCAAACATGTATCAGCGGCCGGGTGAGGGATGAGAAGAGTGTGGATTGACACCGGGTATCTGTTTTACACTGCATATCAGTGTTAAGGAGTATTAGTGTTAGGGAAGAGGAAAAAAGTATTCATGTAGAAGAATACTTGGTGAAAAATAAGTGTTCAATAAATGTTCGTTACATAGGGAACTTGCCAACATGGAAAACTAACAAGTGGTGGAAAGAGTAAATCATTTGTAGCCTAATCCCATGGCTTTCAAGCTTTTTTCTTTTTTAAAACAAGATACATTTTATAACACATACATAATATAAAATTGAAACTAAAATTTCACAAAATCATACTTCCTTTGCCAAATGCATTGTGCTTATCTCATTTAATTCCCTGAGCTGATTAATGACTGATTTAATTCAAAGCTTGAATGATCCATATCAAATCCTAGTTACATTTAAGCAAGTTCTCTTTCTAAATGGTCTGTCCTCTCTTTTTGATATATGGCTTTCTTGTGTCATACATGATTAAATCCTGAAAACTGCCTCAAATCTTTCTGGAGTAAGAGAGTATATTATTTGTAAATAGCATTCTGCTCTTATTAAGCATGTGATACCTCAAGGGCCAGGTAAAAAGCACACAGAACCCAAGAGGTATCACTACTGGAGGAAATTCTGGGACACACTGGTGCTCCTCAAATTACACCCCTAAGTAACCATTCAGGGCTGTAATTTCAATAGACAGGAGGTGGGATGGTCTACAAAATGGGTTGGTTCTTGTCATGAGTTGAGAGGAGTGAAGCAATTGAAGAATAGAATAAAAGACAATTTTAAAATGTCACCTACTTCCAGGATAAAGGAAATAAAAGAATCTAGTCCTTATTGTATACAAAGTGTCAGGCCCTGTCCTTGTTACTTCATATACAAAATCTCACTTAATTCTCACAATAGCCACGTGGATGTCAGTGGTACTGCTTTAAAGGTAAGGAAACTGAAGCTAAAAGAGATCAAGGAACTTTCTTGAGGAGGTAGGGAAAAGGAGAGATGTTGGTCAAAGGGTATAAACTTCCAGTTATAAAATGAAAATGTTCAGGAAATCTAATGTACAGCATGGTGATTATAGTTCACTGTATTATATACTTGAAAATTGTGAAGAGAGTAGGTCCTACATGTTCTCATCACAAAAAAGCAATGGTGACAATGTGAGATGATGGAAGTGTTAACTAAAGCTAGGATGGTAATCATATCACAAAATATGTGTATCGAGCAGCACAATGTTGCATGTCAATAATCTCAATAAAGCTGGAAAAAATATTATGTTCACTGGAATAATAATATTGCAATAAAGATGAAAAAATAAATAAAAAGAGAAAGACACTTGCCTGAAAGGATAAAACAGTATTTGCTTATATCTCAAACAACCCCAAAACAGATACTTTTGTGAAACCCTTTTGTCAAATGACAGAATGCTAAACAAATGTTGATTAGTTATACGTATCACTATTATTTTATAGGAGGCCTGTAAGAAGGGCCCAGGATCCGACTGTTTCTGTTGCCTTACAAGGAAACAATACTGGAAGGTATCCCCAGGAGACAGAGCTATTGCCTTATCATATAGGAACTCTCATTATTGAGTGTCTTTTCAATATAATGTTCTATAGGCCAGATAGTATAGTACAAGTAGTTAATACTGTCTTCCCCCAGATGGGAAGGGCTGTTCTTGAACGCAATGAGGAGAGAGCTCTGCAGCTATACCAGTATTCCAGAATGCCTAATGAAAAATATCACACTTTTTTCTGGAAAAGACTTCGTAGGAAAAAAAAAAAAAGTCAAATGACAAATACCTTTCTCTTGGTTGAGATAATGGTAAGAGAATAGTAATCATCCTATGCTGCTGATCAACTCTGGCAGTGAGAGATGTTCTTAATCTATTGTTTATCATTTAATAAACACAGAAGCTTTCTGTTTTTGGTAGACAGTGTCCTTCAATGCATGAAATCCACGAGAAAAAAAATGATAAATGTTTGTCTGCTTTTATTATTCTCCTTCTTTATTTGTCAGCTCAGAAACATCTCTTTCTCATGAGGCTTTTTCTAACCCACCTCTCCTCAATCTCACACAGACCCTTCCTGTCATCCCTGCATTCTTCAGTGTGTCCAAAAGACCCTACACACATGATTACTACAGAAGAGAAAGAATTCCTCCACCTGGAGCCAGCAGAGCCACACACCGAACATGAAGAAATGCAGTGGAGAAATATTGGCTATTTCATTATGAACTAGAGGCTCAGTGCACGAAATTCATGCACAGGGGTAGGGGGGGAGGGGACCCCTCAGCCTGGCCTATACCCTCTCCAATCCAGGGGGATGTCCAACTTCCGGTTTAGGCCCGATCTGGATTGGGCCTAAACCGGCAGTTGGACATCCTTCTCGCAATCTGAAACTACTGGCTCCTAACCGTCCACCTGTTTGCTCCTTACTACTCAGCTTGCTGCTCTTTAGTTACAGGCTTCTTACCAGCAGACTCCTTACTGCTCAGATCGCTGCTCCTT
>NW_006287917.1:192077-193324 GCF_000327345.1 Myotis davidii | reverse complement strand
AACCTCAGTTGTAAAAAATCAATAAAAAAGATTAAAAAAAAAAAAAGAAGAAGAAGAACAAGGACCCGTGGGCTATAAGAAAAAGCAGCGTTCAACTCCTAACAGTCCTTTGGGAGAAGCCTGGTCCTCCCTAAGGGGTTACCCTGACACAGAAGTTTGTGGGTTCAGCCGAAGAAGGCGGTCGTCCCCCACCTCCGTGGCTTTGTCTGGAAGGACGTCCAGAAGATGTCTGGTTTAATTAGCATATTACCCTTTTATTAATATAGATATTAATATAGATGGTACTACTCAGGAGAGCTGGAGGCTAACATTCCAAAGCCCAAACTACCAGATGGATGGTGTGTAGGTTACAGATTACATAGGGCAAAATCACAAGACACAAAATCACAAAGTTTTCAGGGTTGTGATGGGAGCTGATTGGTCAGAGGTGACATAAAAGTATAATAATCATCTCTTTAAATCTTAGAAACAATTCTGAGGTCTTTTCTGGGTCCCTCTGCCCCACATCCTGAGAAAGTAGCCATGCCATCATTCCACATTAGGGCCTAGTAGTTGAAACATAAGTTAGGCCAAGATGTTATTTTTAGCCTGCCAATGATCTGGACTAAATGGCCATTAGTCTAGGTACCAGTTATTTTCTTCTGCTGGGGATGGAGTGGGGGTTGGGGGGTAGTTGCTGATTACATAAAAGTGTAATAATCATCTCTTTAAATCTTAGAAACAATTCTGAGGTCTTTTCTGGGTCCCTCTGCCCCACATCCTGAGAAAGTAGCCATGCCATCATTCCACATTAGGGCCTAGTAGTTGAAACATAAGTTAGGCCAAGATGTTATTTTTAGCCTGCCAATGATCTGGACTAAATGGCCATTAGTCTAGGTATCAGTTATTGTCTTCTGCTGGGGATGGAGTGGGGGGGTAGTTGCTGATACCCAGGAAAAGGCTAGGTCTCTGAGGGATATATATATATGTATATGTATATGTATGTATACGTATATGTATATGTATATGTATACATACACACATATATATACACATACATGCATACATACACAATGTCCCCCCAAAATGTATACACACAATGTCTGTAGATTCTATTACACTTTATAAATGAAATGTATTTTAACAGTATCTTTATAATTACTCAAAGTGTATATAAATTTTTTGGGGGGCACACTCCCTCTGGGGGGTGGGGAGAGAGAGAGAGAGAGAGATGATTTCTAGACCTTAAGTTTAAAGTCATAGGACCC
>NW_006287917.1:191458-191985 GCF_000327345.1 Myotis davidii | reverse complement strand
TGGATATGTATACATACACACATATATATACACATACATGCATACATACACAATGTCCCCCCAAAATGTATACACACAATGTCTGTAAATTCTATTACACTTTAAAAATGAAATGTATTTTAACAATATCTTTATAATTACTCAAAGTATATATACATTTTTGGGGGGCACACTCCCACTGGGGAGTGGGGAGAGAGAGATGATTTCTAGACCTTAGGTTTAAAGTCATAAGGACCTTCCCTCATTTTTACTATCATTACTGCATTTTCACAGAGTAACTTAGTTGTATGTATATGTGCGTCTACTTCTCCTCATCAACTGATCCCCTCAAGAACAAAGATCCTGCCTTATTCAATTTTAATCCAGGATCTAGGACAAAGACTAACACATAGCAAGAACTTAAAGAACGTTTATTAAATAAACAAATAGTGAAGTATATTGCCCTCTTTCTGTCCCTCTCACACTCTAGTTTCTCAAGTGTAACTTTCCAATAATGTAAGAAAAGTTTCTTTTTTGCTTGATATTAT
>NW_006287917.1:180412-191172 GCF_000327345.1 Myotis davidii | reverse complement strand
ACGCAAAGATACAGAGAACAAGCTAATGGTTGCCAGAAGGGGTAGCACGATGGGTGAAAAAAGTGAAGGGAACAAGAGGTACAAACTTCCAGTTATAAAATGAAAAAGGCAGGGGAAGGGATGTGTAGCAAAGGGAATATAGTCAGTAACATCATAAGAACTTCTTCTGATGACCGATGGTTACTAGACATATCATGGTGATTGCATCGTAAGGTATAAGCACGTAGAATCACTATGTTGCGCACCTGAAACTAAGATAATATTGTACATCAGCAGTACTTCAATAAAAAGGAAAGAAATAAGAGTTAGGACTCCCAGTTAGCATTTCTGTTAAGAAGTCAAAAAGTATAGACTGTTACCAGTGAGACCGTGAGATCTCCGTTCTTGTCTTCTTGAAGGAAAGATTTCAATCAAGAGACAAAGTGTGGCAAAGTAAGAATTGATTGGCCACAACAACAACAAAAATACTTAGGATGGTGAAACAAGGAAGGTGCACAGAAGAAGAGGAGAGCTTAGGCTGGGCTGCTTTAACTCACTGAGAAGTCAAAGAAAAGAGAGCCCTTGGAGACAGGGGTTTAGCCTGGGATGAGCTGCCACTGCCCATTGCTCTCCTGGTTGCAAGTCTTATGGGGCCCCTTAGAGGAAAGAAGGGAGAAAGGGAACACATTGGCATGTTCCATAGGGAAGAGTACACACTGGGTCCTTCATTTCTTTCTCTTGCAAGTTGAAATCTTAGGGGAGGTCTCAGGGAAGGGTATTAATAGAATATTCATCAGCTTCCCAGGTGTGCTGTTTTAGGGTCCTGGTCTCCACTGATGGGTCAGCGCAAGGACAGGGGGTCATTAGTCAGTGCATCTTTCTCCTGAGGCAGCTATGGCATCACTTGTCTGGTTTTACTGCTTTTCAGGGCCAAGAGCTGAAATACAACTACGGTCTAGATATTTTATTTAGGGAGGAAAAGGTCAGGGGGGTCCAAACTGCATGACCGGTGTTATCCTAGGGAAAGGCTGGTTACCCTGGCAGCAAAATTCTTGTTTTCCCAGTTTTGCCCCTTGCTAGGAATCCAGGGCAGAAAGCCTGAGTTCTGTAGCTGGCCTATCGTCCTTGCTCTGGTCATGTCTGTCTAACTGTCTATAACAGAACCTGTCAGAACTCAGCGAGATTTCTTAACCTTTGTGACCTGACTGGAATTTATTATCTTTATTATCTGATATCTGATTATCAGAAGTGGTTAGCATTAAGCTAAAAAAATGAATCTGTATGTTTTTCTTACAAACAGAAAGGAGGAAAATAGGAAGCCTCTGTTCCCAGGATCCAGCAAACTGGTGAAGTACCCAGAGAATCCTAGAGCCCTAGGAACTAGCAGCTACATTAAAGAGAAAAGGAAGCCTGGCTAGGTGGCTCAGTGGTTGCAGCATCATGCAGTACACCACCAAAAAGGTTGCAGTTCCATCCGGTCGGGGGGCATACAGGATGCAACCAGATGTTTCTCTCTCACATCCATGTCTCTCTCTCTTCCTGTTTCTCTAACGTCAATAAAGAACATATCCTCTGGTGCGGATTTTTAAAAGGGAGAGTGAGAGAAAAGAAAACTGCAGCAAGTCCCTGAGACCCTTGGCTGGAAAAGGGGGCCGGTCCCCCAAGGGAACAGTGAGAAATGGCCCAACGGCAAGTTCCAGATAATGACTCATTGTCAGTTCTACACAAAATCATTCAGGAATGTCTACCATGTACTCCCAGTTAGGTCAGCTCCTTGAGAAACACTGAAGCAGCTGGAGAGGCTCTTATGCCCTCAAGTATCAGATACTTGGTTGGAAAATAATGCTTACAAAAGTGAAGACAATTTAAGAATGCCAGAATAAAGACTCTGGATAAAAGTTTCTTGAATGAAACTGACTATGATGAACTTTTGTTTAGAATTGTCTTGCACAGAACACTTTTCCAAACTTCTGGATTTAATAGACCAATAAAATTTCAAAAAGAAAAAAAAAATCAGTGGAACCCAACATAGACTATCCTACCCAAATTTTTCTGCAATTAAGGGAAAATTTTTAAGTGAAAACCAAAAATGCCATACACTGCATGATTACTAAAGAAAATTCATTTTTACAAACAAATTTTATAAGAAATACTGACCACCTTTGACTTCCATAGGAATTCATCTCTCTCTCTCTCTCTTTATATTATAAAAAGTATATATAATAAAAACATAAACTTTTTTATTATTCAATCTTCAGACTACTTTTTATTAATCAATCCTCAAATCTCTTCTATTGGCCTTCTAGAAGGGCCATTCTTATCTTTACCCTGCTTGTACACATGAGACACGAGGAAACTGGAGACAGAGAGAATAACTAACTTGCCCAAATCACCAAGGCATTAAACAGTAATGCCCAGAAGCCAGTACCCCTGCTCCTTCTTCTCCCACGTAGTCATTTCTGAACTAGGACTGCCATGTGTTCGGAGCTGCAATCCTTTAGACCTCACATGGAGCTGTACTTTTTTATTTTCTCCAATCATCTAAAGTGTGCAGGGCTGTACCAGTGGGCCTTTGTACTGTCAAGTCAGCTCACATCCTCAAACACTATCTTGTCTATTGTTCATGATCTTATTTGTTCTTATTCCTGTAAGGCATTTTCATTAACAGAATAATTGTAGGATGTTTGTGCTATTGTATTATTCTTAAAAATTGAACTAGACGTATTCCTGAAGACCAAAATAGTATGTTCCTGCCCAGACAGTGTGCCTCAGTGGTTGAGTGTCTAGCTATGAACCAGGAGGTCATGGTTCAATTCCCAGTCAGGGTACATGCCCCGGTTGCAGGCTCAATCCCCAGTGTGGGGTATACAGGAGGCAGCCGATCAATGATTCTCTCTCATCATTGATATTTCTATCTCTCTCTCCCTCTCCCTTCCTCTCTGAAATCAATAAACATATATTTTTTTAAAAAACAGTATTTTCTTAACACTTGCACCCATGGTTCTAGTTGCATTCTCAGACTGCTTTGAAATATTGAGGAAATAAAATTGAACTTCTTCCTTAGTCTCACTTCACTTTCTGAGCATAAAATAATTGTTGTAACTATTAAAATTCATGTTAAATGACATAAAGTTTAGAATCATAAAAACATCAAAATAAAACAGGCTTTGGACAGCATTACAATTTTCACTTAATGGATTAGAGTGGAAGCTGAAGCCCTTTTTTCAGCCCTTTTTCACCAACCTCTCTCCTATCATCCCTCTTCTCCTACTCCTCGCCATACCACGAGGCCTTTGCACAGCCTGGTAGCTTGTATTTATATATTCGTTCGTGAGCTTATTTGATTGTCAATCTCTGTCATAAATGGAAACTCCCCAAGGTAAAGTACATGTCTGAATTTGCTTATTTTTATTTCCTCAGAGACAGGTATAGAGCTTGGAACCTGTATAAGAGCTCAGTAATTATTTTGAATTACAGAAATGAAAGCCAGGAGGAAGAGATTTCCCAACTTCTCCTCCAGTAATATTTAAAGACTGATATTCCCTCTTCTACACTGACATGGCATTCTGTACCTTAATTATTTTCCTTCCCCAAATAGATCCTGTTTTCTCACACCTTCATCCATGCATGCATGCTATTCTCGCTTCCTGGCACATCCTACCTAGTGATACTCACTTAGTCCCCAAACTCAAGACAAGCATTATTTCCTCTTAGAAGCCCATGTGGATTGTCCCCAGCTGGGTCAGGAACCTCTTGCATGTGAGCATCTGTCCACTGTGCAGCCCTCTCTCAGAGCAGTTACCAGGCTGCATTTGTTGATGTATTTTCTAAGTTGTTTTTCCAATGAGGCTGTGAGCACACTGAAGGGAGGAAACCTTTCTTCACTACCTAAAACCTAGCTCACAGTTAGTGCTCAAAATATACTTAATTAACAAATTAATAAATGGATGAATGAATGAATGAATGAAAGTCTAGCATGAAATAACAGCTCAGGTTATTTTCAAAATGAAAAAAATCAGCACTCACCAAATCTTGCTCTAATTGTTCAGAGAGCAGCAAAGGTTTTAGATTAAGTTTGATGAAAAACAAGTTCAGGAACCTAAGAAGAAAAGAACAAAATTGACTGTGGTCTCATCTACCTTCTCCTCAACAATTTTCCGTGCAATTTAACCTTCAGAAAATCTTTTCCCCTAGTCTCCAAGAATTTGGGGCTGGACATTTCCAAGTATTTTTTGTTTTTATTCTCATTCTCCCATACTGACTCACTCTTATATTGACACAGCAACAAAATGTTTATATGTACATTTACAGTATGTATACAGCCTATGATGAGAAATAATCAATATTTTTGAAAAATGTCACAAAGTATCAAATCTTAACAAATGGAATGATCTTATATCTTAGAGTTATATATTTGTGTTTTACAATTGAATCTTTGGATTAAGAGAAAAATTTGCATCCTAATTACTCTTTGCTTTTTCTCCACGTTCCATCAAATTTATTTTTCTAGCCCGGCCAGTGTTGCTCAGTGGTTGAGCATCAACCTATGAACCAGGAGTTCACAGTGCAATTCCCAAGAGATCACGGTTCAATTCTCGGTCAGGGCACATACTTGGGTTGCAACCTCAATCCCCAGTGTGGGGCATGCAGGAGGCAGCCCATCAATGATTCTCTCTCATCATTGATGTTTCTATTTCTCTCTCCCTCTCCCTTCTTTTCTAAAATCAAGAAAAATATATTTTTAAAATTATTTTTATGGAGCACCTTTTGAATCAGAAGACAGCACTATGCCTCCTCTGATCTTTTACAATCCTTAGTTCAAATATACACATGTTGAATTATTACACAATGACGTAATTATTTGCTATACAAATGTCTCCACATCAATGCGATTTCTTTGGAGTGGCAGAGTGTGCAAATCTCTTACTGTTCTCTCGTTCATTTTAGTAATAATTCACCCTGAGTTTCAGCTGGATCATAGCTGCCCGGCTAGTGATTACATGCCCTAGCTTCTCCTGCAGCCAGGAGTAGGCATTGACCATGCTGCTACAAACAGGATGTGAGCAGAAAGGATGTGTACATCCCTATTCTATTACAAAGGAAGTTGCTTGCATTCCACATTCCTTTTTCTCCTCCCTTTCCCACAGTTTGGAAATATGCTTCCAACATGAAAGCAAGGGCAATACTTTGAGCGATAAGGAAGAAATAAGATCTTAAGAATCTGGATGATTTTGTGGGTAACTCGTAGCTACCCTCTATGGCTCACTTCGTGACCTGTGCAAGAAAGAAATAGAATTCCACTTTATTTGAGGCACTATAATTCAGGTTACATCTGCTTTGCTTGTACTGTATTATTACAGAAATTGGCTCCTGGGAGTGGGATACAGTCATCATAAAGATAAAATTATGAGGCATTACTATAGTTAGTTGTGAAGCAGGTAAAGAGGACAATACTCAGGCTAGAAAGACATCAGTACCACTGGTCATGGGGCTAAAAAATATATGGTAACTTGGAAACAGACCACATTACTACCAAGCTGTAGCTCTAGGAGAATAGGCTACAGAAAGCAAGTCAGTTTTTTGTATGTTGGCTGCTAATTGGAATTTTTATCAAAGTGCTAAAAGAGACATGAGATAAAGTTAGAAAAGAAATGACTCCTCTTGCAAAAATAGATGGAAGGGAAGATAACTTTATTAATGTAGAGTTTTGTTGCCTCTGAAATGCAATTTAATGGATTTTAATGCATAACTGGTTTGGCTCAGTGGATAGAGTGTTGGCCTGTGGACTCAAGGGTCCCAGGTTTGATTCCATTCAAGGGCATGTACCTTGGTTGCATGCACATCCCCAGTAGGGAGTGTGCAGGAGGCAGCTGATTGATGTTTCTCTCACATTGATGTTTCTGGCTCTCTATCCTTCTCCCTTCCTCTCTGTAAAAAATCAATAAAATATATATATTTTTAAATGCTATTAGTATTTCTAAAGAGTGTGACATAAGATTATAATCAGAGCTAGGCTAGAGGCAAGGATCAGTTTAAGATTATTGGCTTTTGGGGGATGGGAGTGGCCAGGGAGAGGTCAATGGTGGGGGGGAAAGGAGACACATGTAATACTTTGAACAATAAAGAATTTAAATTAAAAACACAAGATTATTGATTTTCAAGCAAGTTCCAAAGACTTTAGTTTTACATGGTATTAAATTAGTTGATATTAAGGTAAGGGAAAGAAATGAGCTGAGTAAGAAGACAATAAAATACAGATGACAGTCTTTTGCAGGTGGGGAACCTTTTTTCTGCCAATTGCCAACTGGGTATTTATATTATCACTACAGGTCCGATTTACGAATATTCGTGCAAGAGTAGGCCCTCCCTTCTGCAGCTGCTGGCACCAGCTTCCCTCTGGCACCCAGGACTCGGGCTTCCCTCTGGCCCTGGCTTCATCCAGAAGGACATCTGGAATGATGCCCGGCCCAATTAGCATATTACCCTTGTATTATTATAGAGTCTTGGGCCATACAAAATTATCAACTTAAAAACTAGCCTGCTATGTTTGGTCAAACATTTAATTAACTCACCCCTAATGCCTTGGCACAGCTAGAACAAATTATCTCTAGGGCCTTATATGGCCTGCAGGCCAGGCATTCCCTAACCCTGCTCTACAGGATCTAAGGAAATTTGTCAAAAGGTCTTTGAGTGTAGCTACTCGACATGGACCTGAATAGAAGCAAACAGACAAATTGGTTGCTAAGGTTTTAAAGGAATTTTATTACCAAAGAAATCACAAGTCTGGTGTATAAGAGCCTATGATTGTTAAATTTCTAACATAATACTCAGTTCCCTAAACTTCCCCAAGCAGAATGCACTCTTTCTTACCCCTTCTGATGTGGAAGATAGACAGGGGAAATCTTTCAAACACACAAAACCAAAGCCACAGGGAAACAGGAACAAGGAAGATAAGTCAGAGCTAGGCAGATGAATTAACCAAGGCATTTACTCCACCAGCAGGAAGCTTTCATAGCTCTTGTCCAAGAGAATTTAACATGTGCTATGGGCCCAAATCGACTTTGCACTTTATATTCTTTACATTCATGAAAGGATGTTTCTTTCTTTTTATTTATTTAAAAACTAGAGGCCCGATGCACGAAATTCATGTAAGAGTAGGCCTTCGCAGCCACAGTGGCTGCCTGGACCCCTCCCTCACAGCTGCGGTGGCTGCCTGGATCCCACGGCTGCAGCCCCGGCTTCATCCGGAAGGGTGTCTGGTCTAACTAGCATATTATGCTTTTATTATTATAGATCACTATGGTAAAATATACATAACTTAAAATCTATCATTTTCACCATTTTTTAATTGTGCAGTTCAGTGGCATTAAGTACATTAACATTGTTTTACAACCTTACCACATCTATCCAGAACTTTTTCATCTTCCCAAACTGAAATTCTGTACCTATTAAACAATAATTCCCCATTTCCCCCTCTCTCCGGCCCCTGGAAGACCCATTCTATTTTCTTTCTATATGAGTTTGAATATTCTAGAGAGCTCATGTAAGCAGAATTATGTAATATATATCCTCTTGTATCTGGCTTATTTCATTTAGCGTGTCCTCAAGGTTTATGT
Source organism: Myotis davidii (assembly GCF_000327345.1). Taxonomy (NCBI): domain Eukaryota; kingdom Metazoa; phylum Chordata; class Mammalia; order Chiroptera; family Vespertilionidae; genus Myotis; species Myotis davidii. The sequence goes on along the minus strand of NW_006287917.1, from coordinate 183,577 downwards.
AGTATAAAGTCAGCATCTCCTTCCTTTCTATGGCTGAATAATATTCCATCATATCTATTCTTGACTGAAATTTTCCACAGGTGATGTTATGTCTTTCTCAAGATATCACAACTGGGATGTTTTAAATTCAGTGATCCTTTTCTTACTCTACCATTATATATTAGGGTTGGGAAAGACCTATAACTTGTGTTTAGTTGATGGGTTGCCAGATCAGCTACTTCCAGACCTGATAGAGAAGACTATGTTACAAATCTTGTCCTGGATTTTCAGTTGCATAGGAGAGGATTACTACATAGGATTTTAGGTGGGCTCTCTTGTAGAAGGTTTGAGTATATTTGTGAGAAAAGATAAGGGTGCACAGATACCTAGGTGACTAGAAGGCAAAACTGTGATAGAGACTGCTAATTGTCCATGTATATTCATTCTCCTAGTTCACTTAACAATAGAAGCCCCAGAATTTTAATTAAGCATAGAATTCCTCAGAAAGATATTACATTTCCTAGCCTATATTTAAGGTAGGAGAGAAGTGACAACTTTTTAGACAAATAGTTGTTAGCAGACGTGGTATATTCAACCTTTTAGTTACATCCATTAAATAGAAAAAAAATGCTTACATTTCATTTTCTCTCCCTTTCCTCTTTCTCAGAACTAGAACAAAGATGGGCCATTGAACTGTCTTTTAGCAGGAAGATTAGGACCACACTCTAGGATAGTGGAGCATCATAACAGAAGTAACTGGCTCCCTGAATGATCTGGAGCAGAACCCCTGCTAGCCAAGATAGGACAGATTTCTATATGAGAGAGAAAAAAAATCTACCACCGTGATGGATCCACTATATTTTTAGAGTTTTTATGTTTCAGTATCTTAGGCTATACCCTAAGTATTATAATTAGATTATAAAAATTTGAATTGATAATGGAGGAATATTTTTGATACTGAGAAACACAGCCCGATTATCATTCGCCAAAAAGTTTTCATTATATCTTAAGTTATTGATAAGTCAGTGACTATAGTTAATCTTCATATTCCGAATATTTACCCTATTGCCTAAAATGGTAATCAATGCATATTTCTTTCATAAATTAGTCAAATAATTCACATAACAACAATCGCAGTAAGAATGGTTGTAAGATTCAAACAGCTTTTTAAATGAACATTAATTCTGCCTGCATTACCTATTAATTATACTTGTTTCCCTAGGGTCTAGGCCTGTGCTTTCTCATCAAGATTTGAATTGAATTACTACTCATCATTTCTATCCTATCTCAATGAAAAAATGGTCCTTGATCCCTATTTATTTGTCCTAAAAAATTCTAATTGTTTATTTTAACAGAAAATTTAGAACAACAGTAGATTAAGTGTTTGTAAGAATGAAGATGTGCTTTCTTGTAAAGGATTTAAAACTTTCTTTTTATGTTTCCTGGTTGTCCCACAGCCAAATTTTCAGTGGCAAATTCCATACTGCAGTGCAGTATTGCAAAATATTATGAGGTCACACAGAAATAAATCCTCAAATAACCTCTTCCACACAAACTTACTCTAAACAAGGAAAATATGTAATTTTACTTTCGATAATTATTGAGTGGCAATATTCATTGATATGGTTACTAAAAGAATATAAGTAAAGAATGGGTGTGAAGGACAGGGGAATAGCATAATTGGGCCAGAATATTCAACACAATGGAAGGAAAAGCTGCCACTCATTTTCCTGTTGATTATCAAAATGTTTTCTTCCTTCTAGCTCATTAGTATTGGATGGGCTATTGTTTTACTCAATAAGTGAAAAATCAGATGGTAAAACTGAAAATGCTATGTTAGGAAGGCAGTGTGATATATTGGTCAGAGCAATGAATATGGAGTTACAAGATACCACTGCATTCTGACTCTGCACTAAATGTTTTTTGGGTTTTTTTTTTTACTTTAGATAAGTAATTTATCCTTTCTGAGCTTCAAATTCTTGATTTGTAGCATTAGCAGGATGTGTTCAATTATTACAAAGGTGTTTTCTGGTTGTAGAGTTTTGTGATTCCATAAATTTTCCAATCCATTCTACAACATTAAAAAATCATCCAACATATATTAATTGAGCAATATATTTTGTGTTAGGCACCATGATAAATCAAAGTTAATGATAAATAATCAAGATGGACAAAATCCCTATCCTTCCGGAGATCACAGTCAACTGGAAAGACAGAGACTATATTAATAAATATAACACTAAATAAATAATTGCATTTATGGGAAGTGCTACCAAGAAAGGTAGATAATGATATTAAGACCTAAAATAAACAAACCTATTCTAGTCTAGAGTGCTGGGGAATCTTCTCTGTTTCAAAAATGTTTAAGCTGGAACCTTAAGAACAATAGCCAGGCAAAGAGGAGTGGGAGCAGAGGGGACGTCCATGGGCAAATCCCCTGTGGTGGAATAGGGTTCGTGGCCCAATCAAGTTATTGAAACCAAGACAGCATTGCTGGGGCACACAGAGTGAGGGAGACAGTGGCACAAAATGAGACTGGAGAGGTAGGCAAGGTCAGTTCATTTGAAGCCTTAAAGGCAAACATATTATGAATTTGGACTCTGTACAAAGATATACAGGAAGAGATATAAGCATTTTAAATAAGGATGCAATGTAATCAGTTTTGCTTTGAAAACATTACTCTATCATGGAGGAATACTAGTACTGTTATTAGCAATTGTGGATATAAAGGAGCCCAGATCAGAGTATTGTTGCAGATAGGTGAGAAATGACAGTGATTTTAATAGGGTTCGTATAGTTAAAATGGAAATAAATTGCTAGATTTTTTATATATATATTTAGAAGCTAGGATCAACCAAAACTGATTCATTGGATATTGGTGTTGAAGAAGGGTTAGATTTCAAAGGTCATTCCATATTCTGGGGCATAGATGTAGATAACACATACTAAACTGGTTTAATACTAGAAAGGTGATCACTATGGAGAAGGCGGGGGTGTGATTATTTCAATTTAGGAAAATGTTGACCAGCATTTGGATACAGAGGTCTAAATTTTAATAGAGATATCTGGGATTTATAATATATATTATCTTATAAATATATATATATATATATACACACTAGAGGCCCGGTGCACAAATATATATATATGTACAGATGAGGACTGGGGAGAGAGGAAAAATAGAAT
>NW_006287917.1:170544-179453 GCF_000327345.1 Myotis davidii | reverse complement strand
TGTATATATATATAAAGAAGTAATATGCAAATGAGGTCAGGACTCTGTAATGGTCATGACCAGCTCAGGAGGAGGGGCCGGGCACAGCCCGGATCCTGAGAGAGCAACACGTAGGTGCAGCCCAGAGCCTGAGAGATCAACATAGAGGGGCGCCTGCTCTGAGCATCTGTGGCACAGCTGGGGGCAGGCCCCTAGCGAGTGCACGCACACACACGCACACACACACACAAATACACAGGACGCCTGCTCTGAGCCTCCAAGGCACGGCCAGCGGCAGGGCCCAGGGGATGGACACACACACACACACACACACACACACACACGGCGCCTGCTCCAAGCCTCCGCGGCGTGGCTGGGTTCAGGTACCCAGCGGACACACACACACACACACACACACACACACACGGCGCCTGCTCCAAGCCTCCGCAGCCAAACTGTGGCTTAGGCCCACACCCTACGGGTAGTGGGCCAAGACGTCAGTAGGACATCCCCTGAGGTCTCCCAGACAGTGAGAAGGGGCAGGCTGGGCCGAGGGACCCCCACCCCCAGTGCATGAATTTTGTGCACCGCGCCTCTAGTATATATTATAATGTTAGGAGCTGTTAACATGCATATTGAATTAAAAAGACAGGAGCAGATTAAGTTGTCAAGGTAGAAACTATAAAAAGGAAAGAGAGAAGAGAGGAGGAAAAGGGAACAGGGAAAAAGCCCAGGACAAAAGCCCTGGAGCTATTCAGTATATGGCACGCAAAAGAGGAAGAAAAAGCAAGGAAACTGAGGAGTAATTAGAGAAGTAGCAGAGGTTGGTGGGAGTAGAGGTGGGAGAGAAGCACTTATTGTCAAGAAGCCAAGGTAGGAGGGTATATGTTCAAGTACATGGAGAGCAATTGAAAAGTCAAACAAAGTGAGGACTAAGAGCATCTGCTGGCATAACTGACACAGGGGTCATTGGAGAGCTTAGCAGAAGTAGTTTTCACTGAGTGATAGAAATCAGAAGTGAATGGACTGAGAAATTAATAGGAAATAAGAAATGAAAGTGGACATTTTTAAAAGATGTTTCACTGTCCTAACTGGTTTGGCTCAGTGGATAGAGTGTCGGCCTGCAGACTGAAAGGTCCCAGGTTCGATCCCGGTCAAGGGCATGTACCTTGGTTGCGGGCACATCCCCAGTAGCAGGTGTGCAGGAGGCAGCTGATCGATGTTTCTCTCTCATCAATGTCTCTAACTCTCTATCTCTCTCCCTTCCTCTCTGTAAAAAATCAATAATATATATATATTTTTTAAAAAAGATGTTTCACTATAAAGGGGTGAATATAATTGGATAGTATCTGACAAGAGAAAGTCCAGGGATACTTTCTTTTTTAATGATGGGAGAATGTGTTTAAATGATGCTATTAAGGATCCAATAGAAAAGTAAATAATACCAATAATGATAATATATAAATGGACTAGCTGATAGGAAATTTGCCTAAAAACGTAGAAGAGAATGAGATCCATAACAGGGAAAGTTTAATTGGAGGAAGGGCATATCCTTTAACAGAATGGAAGGAGAAAAAGATGCTGGGAATGCAGGAAGATTTATACGTTTGGAAACAGGAAGTTGAAATTGTCCCATTATGAGGGTTCCCACTTTGTCCCGCAAAATAGAAAAAGTTTCACCTGATGAAATTGCTGGAAGCGAGGCAAGAGATTAAAAGTTTAACAAAAATGGAGAAAGCTTAAAAGAGTGGTTTTAGAAATTAGAAAAGGTAGCTAATTACAGAAACACAGGAATACTGCCAGGCCCTATTGAGATACTTAAAACGGGCAGTCACAAATCATAGAGGAAGCTCTCTGCTTTGTTGTGCAGTGTTATTTAAGTGAATTTTAGGAGGATGCAGCCAGAAACCCAGGGAGAGAGTTGTATTTACTCAAGAGTGATGCTTTGCTGGGCACAGATGCAAGGGGGCATAGAGATGAAAAAGGTGCTAGAAACCGTGGACTACATAATGTATGCAGATATCTAAGAGGGGAAGAAGAGGATGGTGGTGGATAAAGAGAAAATAGCTGGTACAGTAACTGGATGCCATTGAATTCTGGATGGCAAAATTATTATTAATGTAAATAATTCAAAAGCTGATCTCCAAAACAATGGCGATTGTGGTCGGAGAATTACAAAATTAGAGCTTTTTTAATTGGGCCAATTTTGAGTAGTTTAAATGCCCCGTTTGTGGCCAATGTAGGGGTTACTGGAAATGAAAGTGAGAAGGATGTCACTGGATATGAGAAGGGTAATCTGTCTCTACACTTGCCTCAGCCTCTCCTATTCTCAAATAAAAGACTAACAAAAATTTAGAGAGTTTATTTTGAATGAATGGCAACACATGCTGCACAGAGTGACTATTCATCTTCGGTTAGCACTGGCCAAGGAGGAAACATGAAACTATGAGGATCATCAACAGTTGTCCAGGGGCCTAGCTGGTGTGTTGGCCATTGGTTGAGCAGCGACCTATGAACCAGGAGGTCATGATTCAATTCCTGGTCAGGGCACATGCCCAAGTTGCAGGTTTGATCCCCAGTAGGCAGGTGTGCAGGAGGCAGCCAATCAATGATTCTCTCTCATCATTATGTTTCTATTTCTCTCCCTCTCCCTTCTTCTCTGAAATCAATAAAAATATGTTAAAGAAAAACAAAAACAAAAACAATCAGTTGTCTCTAGGGGAATACTTTCTAAAGGAGGTGACACCTGAGCTGAGTCTTACAGGATAAGTACTAGTCAGCACAATAAAAGGAGGAGGCATAAAGACAAGTTTCAGATAAGAGAGCAAGCATGTAAGAAATATTTAAATCTAGTGTATATTCATAAACTATGTCTTTCGTTCAAGGAAATCTCAGTGTGTAAGCCACTTTAAGGAATACAAAGATGTCTCAGAACAGTTCTCAAATGAGGAATATTTTCTTAAATATATCTTTATTGATTTTAGAGAGGGAGGGAGGGAGAGAGATAGAGAGAGAGAGAGAGAGAGAGAGAGAGAGAGAGAGAGAAAGAAAGAAAGACATTAACAATGAGAATCACTGATTGGCTGCCTCCTGCATAACCCATACTGGAGATCAAGCCTGCAACCCAGACATGTGCCCCAACTGGGAATCGAACTGTGACCTTCTGGCTCATAAGTCGCCGGTCAATCACTGAGCCATGCTGGCTGAGCTCAAATGAGAAATCCTATATAATATCCTATATAATAAAAGCCTAATATGCAAATTGTCCCCTTGGGTGGTTGTTCAACTGGGAGTTTGACCATTCGACCAGGCGACCAGGAGTTCAACCGCTCGCTATGACATGCGCTGACCACCAGGGGGTGGCACGGAACATGGTGGCATCAGCATCACTGAGCCATGCTGGCTGAGCTCAAATGAGAAATCCTATATAATATCCTATATAATAAAAGCCTAATATGCAAATTGTCCCCTTGGGTGGTTGTTCAACTGGGAGTTTGACCATTCGACCAGGCGACCAGGAGTTCAACCGCTCGCTATGACATGCGCTGACCACCAGGGGGTGGCATGGAACATAGTGGCATCAGTGACATGCTGCAACCTCTCGCCAGCTACCTGGGGGCAGGGGTGACGGGGACAAAGGTGTGGTGAGAATGTGGGGTGTCTGCCGAACTCGCTCTCACCTCCCCCTGTTACCCTCTCCCGAAACACCAGGGCTCCAGTGCTGGGAAGTCCCTGTGCTCAGGTGCCAGGCAACTGCAAGGAGCCTGCCCTGCACCCACGTGGCCTCTTCTGGGTGAGCCGGGCCACAGCCATTGGAAACTCAGGGGCCAGTTGGGCTCCCCATGGGTTCACCCATGAACTGGTCTGCAAGGCTGGCCAGGAGAGAGTGTGCTGCCCACCTGGCTTCCCTGCAGTGCTGCTGGGTGGCCCAGAGGCCCATGCTGCACTTCGGCCTGCAGTATCCGGCCGCACTCACTGCATCTCTGTGTGGGGACTCAGGCACTGTGACTCAGGAGGAGGGTGTGCATGAGAGCCCTGGGGCCCAGGTGTTGCCCAGGGTCCAGAGGTCAGCTGGGACCTGCCCTTCCATGCCAGATGATCATGCTTCGATTGCCGGCCTGACCTAGGGACCGTACCCGTGTACAATTTCGTGCACCGGGCCCCTAGTATTTAGTGCTGCTGGGTGGCCCAGAGGCCCATGCTGCACTTCGGCCTGCAGTATCCGGCCGCACTCACTGCATCTCTGTGTGGGGACTCGGGCACTGTAACTCAGGAGGAGGGTGTGCATGGGAGCCCTGGGGCCCAGGTGTTGCCCAGGGTCCAGAGGTCAGCTGGGACCTGCCCTTCCATGCCAGGTGATCATGCTTCAATTGCCGGACTGACCTAGGGACTGTACCTGTGTACAATTTCGTGCACCGGGCTTCTAGTATTTAATATGATGTCTTGCTGCTACCTAGATTGATAACTTCCTAGATTTAAACTTAAGGATAGGGATCAGGACTAATTTAAACATCTCTGTTCACTTAATAATTTGGTGTATAGTAGGTATTCATTACATAATTGTTGAATAAATGAAAAAATATATTCAATTCCTAGTCTACGTCCAAGCATAAATTAGATTTATGGTTCTTTTAAAAGAATGCTACATTTTGAACTAATGCAGAAATAGATTTATTACTTTAAGCCATGGTCATACAATATTTGAGCACCTCTAATTTCAGAGAATTTGCTGTATTTTAAGGACAATTGGTTTTTAGACAGTTCCAGATATTAGAAAGATCTTCCTGATACTGTGTCAAAATCCCCTGACTTTAATTACCACCTTAATTTTCTCTTCTTACCTCTGAATTCTAAAGCAATAGAGATTATGATTAATTCTTCTTTGACATGGCAACAGCTTGAACACATCAAAGTAGCTATATCACATATCACCTTTCCTTCAAGCCCCACCTTGCTTTCAAATCAAATCTCTTTTCCCCAGGCTAAAAACAGAAATTCCTTCTTTCTTTCCTCAGTAACTCTTTTCTAGCTGTAACTCATCTTTTAAGTCTCAGATTAAAGATGTGTGTCTGTGTATGTGTGTGTGTGTGTGTATGAAGGATTATCTCACTTTAGAATGTCTCTTATGTAATATTCTGCTTTAATGGACTTACTTTCATTTACTCTTCTCTATTTTCTGCAGTATCCAACTCAGTATTTTGCACACAGTAAATACTACCTAACTCATAGTTGAGTTCAAGAGAAGTAAACTTCTACAGGAAATTATTTTCCTCAAAAAATATCAGTACTGGGACTTTAAAAACAAAAAGGATTTCTTAGAAAAGTCAGTTTAATTCAAAGGTCGAAGAATCTAAACAAATTGGAAATAAAATCCAAATAGTTAAGCATTCTTTCTCAGTTAACCCAATTTAAACCTTGTGTCTGTCAGTTTATATAGAGGAAGATTTATTTTTTTGCTAAACACTCATTCATTTAGAATACATACAATCAGGAAGATCAAATAAACATGCTTTTAATAATGGTATAATGCAGTAACTATTGGTATACAAATTAACCTTCCCCTGATCCCCAGGATACCCTTGGATCTAAGAATCTTTTTTAAAATATGCTTTTATTGATTTCTGAGAGGGAGAGAGAGAAAGAGATAGAAACATAAATAATGAGAGGGAATCATTGGCTGCCTCCTGCATGCCCCTACTGGGGATTTAGCTTGCAACCTGGACATGTGCCCTTTGATGGGAATCAAACCTGGAACCCTTCAGTCCGCAGGCCAACACTCTACCTACTGAGCCAAACCAGCTAGGACAGAATCTTACTAACATGCAGTTATATAAACCACTCAACTCCAAAGCTTTATTATGCAGAAGAACAAACTGAGGCTCTAAAGTGTCTTGCCCAAGGCCAATAGTTGGTATGTTGAACTACGGATGTGACATGTCCTGTGAGTGCTAGCTCTCTGAACAGTGCTGCTCTCTGGCTGGCCTGTGGGCAGATAGCCGGGTCACACATGTACTCTTTGTTCAGAGCTTGCCGATACACTTGATGGTAACTTTAAGCATTAGCACCATTTTTTATGAACTTTTTTCTTTAGATTATCTAAAACTATTTATATTGAGAAAATAACAAGAGTTACAAAAACAAAAAAACACTGTAATGTTTGTAATGTGCCCAGGACTGGGCCAGATTCCAACTGCTGAAATAAAACATAATCATGTAACAAATGACATGGCATAGATTCCCATATTCTCAGACTTGATCAGAGATTGCCCAAATAGGGGCATTTCTTCAGGAAGATTTATGAAGCTAAAGTCACAGAAAAAGGGCAGGAGAAAAGAAAACTAATAGCCACAATCTACCAGGCACCATGGAAGGCCTGTTATAGATGCTGTATTATATGATGCTCACACCATTCTTAAAGGTAGCTATTATTCACCCCATTTTACAGAGTGAAAAACTGAGGCTATAAAACATTAAGCCATTTGTCAAAGCAACAAAGTAATAGAGTTATTTAAACCCAAGGTTTTATGACTGCATAAGGTTTCCATTATATACACTGTCTCCCAGACAGGAAGAACCAACACAGAGGAAAATTAATGTCTTTTTAAATTATTATTCAGAAAGTGTAATTCGGATACAAATTCACATCATGATGTCATTCAGGACTTTATAAAAATATGACTCTTATACTGCTTTTATTTTTTGAAATGATGAATGCCATAATTCTTTTCCACAGAAAAATAAATAATAGAATCAGAAACAATAAGCAGAATATATTTGTAAAGAATAAATCATTCTGAGCAAACCTAATTACATTTTTTTTTCCCAACAGAATTACATGCCTGAAAGATAATGGAAGCACAAAAGACACAATATATCTTGATTACTAATGTAACTGATAGTGTCTCTTAGACATTAACCAGCACAATTAATTGGAAACAGTGTCATTCTGGAATGAGCTTTTACTTCATAGAAACAAAAGGGCAATCCCATAAACTGGCAGGGGCCTGTCTGGGCTGCCTGCCTTGCCCAGCCCCAACTGCCATTTGTAATGGTGCTTCTAGGGGCAGCAATTGTCTGGAATTACAAAGCGGACAAACCCTTCTGTCTAGGGCTGGGCTGCCTATCTAGGAAACCCACCTTGCACCAGATGGAGATAAAAGTGGGGGCCATGGAGAAGTTACAAACCAGAGAAATTAACAGCAATTGTAGAATGAATACATAATGATTCGGGGGGTGGGAGTGGGGGCTGGGATGTGCAAAACTACCCGAAGGAACCATCATGGCCTCAAAAACCTTGTTACTGGATTTAAACATAGCTAAATAAGCAATGCAGCAGTAGGAGTCGGCTCTCACAGCACAGCAAAAGGAACCACCGGGACAGAGAGTGAACCATTTTAGACCCAGTCATTCAGGGGTTGGAGGGAGAACTAAACCATGGGTGTGTCTGTGTCTCCCGATTTTAGCCAATTAAACACCTCTGATGTCACTCTGTATAAAGATGTACAATGTCGCCTCAAACTTCCCACCTCCTTTATGCCAGGCACTGCTAGGCCTCAAAAGTCAAAGAGATGACCTGGGGGTGGTTGGTAGTAGAAATGTGCACAACCTTTAATAATTAAGAAAATTAAAGCCCACAGAAGGGTAAATAAAGACGTCTTCCTGCATTCTTCCCCAAAGCCCGTGGCTCTAATGAAGAAAGTAGCTGTTGGTTTAATCAGAAGCCACTGTGCACTGCACCTGTTGGGCCTTCAGCCAGGAAAGAGATGGCCAATCTTGCCCTTGGTCTTACCCTAGGAGACACCCACATAGTCTAGATTGTACACAAACTGACAACTTGAGCTACTAATTAGGAAGAAGGAAAATAAAATTCCTCATAAGTCATGCAGAGCAAAGAAGCTTATGTTTGCTGTTTAGAGGTATAAAAATGTGCCAGGATATAGCTTCTAGCTGTCTATACTAAAGCTAGACAGACTCACCCTCGACAAAAATATAAAGTCCACAGAATATTCTTCCATATCCCTGGAATCCTGTTCTGCCTGACAATGAGTGTGATAGACTGAGACTACTACTGCTTCAGATCAATGGTTCTCAAAACTGGGCACATGGGAGAGTCCCCCAAAGTCACAGTGCTTCTTGCAAAACAACATGAAAGATTTTCTTTTAATTACTAGAAAACCATATGACTTGTACTGAATCAGATGCCATTTTATACTCGAGTATAGTGTTGATACATAATAGCAGGCACCAATGTAAAAGTCAGAGAAAATTAAAATAAAACAACCAAGAACTTTCTGTAAACTCAAAGTATTGATATCAATATGTGTTTTTTTTTTTCTGGAAAAGGGTTTTGTACATCTTAGCGGTAATATGCACCTAGCTTACATGCTTCTTATGCGTATTACTTGAAAAACACTGGCTTGGATCCAGAAAATGCTTAATTTGTGAAACTTCTACTCCAGGATTTAAACTTTGTTCATTTCTAAAACAAAGTAGAAAGCCATGGGCTCCCTTTGGGTGTGTAGTCCACTTTCTTCAGTATCTAAGGGCATAAATAAATAACACTGAATTTGTCCAACTTCTGAAACTGGAATAGCATCTCCCACTCCACTAAGAAAAACATCTAAAATCACTGCTCTGTATTTTTGCCAAATTGGATAATCCAATACTAAACGAAAAGTTGTGTGGTGTAGTAGAGAGAGCAATGGAAAAGAAAGTGAGAAGATCTGTCCTTAATGAATTGTATGACATGAAGTATTTCATTAAACTGCAAGACTTCAGTGCTCTCATTGACTAAGTAAGAAGACAAGAGGACTCAACAAGAAGACATCTAAGATACATCCTACTTTTTATAACTTCCTAATTTGTTATTCAAATAATTTTCCACTTAAAGATACACCTTTATTCATGATCTAAAAATTTACTAAAAGAAG
>NW_006287917.1:158070-170523 GCF_000327345.1 Myotis davidii | reverse complement strand
AAAAAATAATCATTGGAATTAATTTTAAAATGATCACATTGTAAAGAATATCTCATAGTCCTTACATAGCATTACAGTATATTGTATTCATTCATTCATTCATTCATTCAATAAATAAATATTTAAGAAGTGTCTTCTATGTTTCTAGGTATTCTGTTAAGCTGTGGGTATAAAGTGGTAATCAACATATTTCAAGTCCTCAACTAAATAAAGATGTAAGGGAGACATGTCATGGGAAAAAAATTCTGAACCATGTGAGGAGTGCTGTGATTTGAATAAGTTCAAAGTACTTTGAAAACACAGAATAAAACCACTTCAGCTAGTTTTCAGAAAGTTATGGAAAGGTTTTGAAGGTAGATGATATCTTCTATATGAAACTGTGCTATGTATAATAGAGAGATCAGCAGATGCAACCAAACAACCCCTGGTTTCAAGGTGCTAATGGCTTTGGACAGAAGATAAAATGTAAGTAAATGACATATTGAATAAAGAATGACATAAAAACTAACCTACACAAATTATTATCTTTTAAAAGTGTGGAAATTTCCTCCAACTAAAGAAATCAAGAACTTCTTCAGGGACACTGTGACACATCAGCTGGTATTCAAAGGACAAGGGAATACATTTCAAAAAGAAGAGATTTAATTAAGCCAAAATTTTCAGAGCTAGGGAGTGGCTAACCATGTCACTTACCAAATCCTGCATTAGGGAACTGGACTACCATGGTTTACATATATGGGAAGTCCAAGGGTGTGTTTTTCATGTGTCAGATATATTTATATTCAAAGAAAATTATATAATCAATGCTCTCTCTATCCCTTGACTCTCATTACCTCTTCTCTATGCATGGTAACCTAATTCTTTTCTGTGACAGGCATCCCTAGGCAAACATCTTTATACCTTAATGCAGGTCGATATCATCATTCTCTTTGTCTCTCTCTCTGTTATATCTGATATAATATTCATATTCAGATATAATGAAGGACTCCACTATTTCTTTGCACATTACTCATACCAATCACTGTGAAGTGTAAAATGGGTTTATGATGGTTGGCCAGGACTGAGTCCATACAATTATGGTCATATTAGGGGCAGAAATAAAATAGTGGGGACTAGTATAGTTTTAAGAAATATTAATCATGCTCTGTTAACCTTGGTTGCTGTGTTCTCACTAGGGAAAGATTCTGATTAGAGAAAGAATATTCTGACCTGGCTGAGAGTTTTATGCCCTGGGACATGGGAGTTAACCTTGGAGATTAACAACCTTGTTGATGAAACAATGGAGTCCCTGAGGCACCCGCCCTCTGCAATCCCCCAGGCCACATTGCCTATAATCTGTAACTATTATACCTTGCTTACTTCCCCGTGCCTGTAATTCCTACTTTCCCATGAAATCCTTGTCCTTCTACCTAATATGAGCAGCTGGCTTCTGGGGAGCAGAGGGGAGCAGAGCAGATTTGTATGGATGACCTGCTGCTCTCCCCATACTGCAGGCATTATTGGAATAAACACTCATACATGATTCAACCTTGTCTCTGCTTAATTGGCTCAAGTAGTGGCAGGCAACCTGCATCCACTGGTTATCCAGTTTCATTCAGAAAGCAGACAGTGCACGGTGACTTATTGTGACAAATGGCTCATTGGTCTGAATTCAAATGACGGACTTGGAGACATAAATATGGCGGAAAAGAGACATTTAATACACTTTGAGAATGGGCATCCGTCCCATTGTATGGGCACACATGGAGTAACAAGCATAGCCTATTTATTTAGTCCCTCCTCCACCTCCTCACTAGCTGAGTACTATGGAGTCACCTGTTTACTCACACATTACCTACGTCTTGCTATTCCCAATTGGGCCATTTAAAAAATTGGGCTGAGGCCTTCTCTAGTTGCTTCCATTGCCCCTGTCTAGATGAGAAAGACGCCTTGGGGGTTTCCACCATGATGTTGGCCCATGTGCAGTTCTTTGTTCCTCTTCCCTCCTCCCTACATGCTATTTGCCCTGGGGGAAATTTAGTAACTTCTACACTGGAGATGTAACACAGAGATCCATTTCCTACACTTACGCTCCCTTTAGAACAGGAAAGAGTTGGGAGAGAGTTAGCTCTCTAGTAGGAGGCAGATCCTGGGTAGACAAGAAGACATACACTACAGCTGTTGCCCTGAGTTGAGAAAAAAAAAAAAAAGGGTGAAAGCCTTAAAGTTTTCTTCCCCTTGTTACATGTGAAAATATATACTGTCATGTCAATGCTTGATAAATACATAGATTTTTTTTTTACTTTCTTTTTTTCTTTTTAAATCTTTGTTGTTGAAAGTATTACATATGTCCCTCTTTTTCCCCCATTGACATCCTCCAGCCTGCCCCCACCCTTCACCCCAGGCCTTCACCACCCTTTTGTCTGTCTGTGTCCATGGGTTATGCATATATGCATACAGGGTCTTTGGTTGATTACCTCCCACCTACCTACCCTCTCCTGTCTTCCCTCTGAGATTCCCCACTCTGTTCTATGCATAAGTGGAATCTAATTAACAAAATAAACTGATGAACGGAGTGGGTCCAGAGACAAGCAAGCAATAAATACTGATTTTAAAAGAAACATAGTAATGATTCCTCAAATGTCAAACATTCAATAACATTTCATTACATAGCCCCACCAAAACAAAATATTTAGGAATTATATTTCAAAACATGTTTTCCTCACCCCATCATCAAACACAAACATACACTTCTAAAGCAAAAGAACTCTGTAAATAAAATGTGAAATGAAGATGTCGAGATATACTAAAAAATGGTAAGACAATTATGAGAGCTTTTGCATGTGAACTATTAAAATACTTAAGAAATGGATTCAAGATTTGTAAAAGAGTTTCCACAAATTAAAAGTAAAATTTTCTTGAATATACTAATGATATTTACTAAGGAAATTAGAATCAACCCATAGTAGTTTATCCAGTTTATTACAGGGTACTTCTCAGCAGCCACAACTATCCAGAATGTAGGAAGAAAACAAAGCC
Organism: Myotis davidii; assembly: GCF_000327345.1. Classification (NCBI taxonomy): domain Eukaryota; kingdom Metazoa; phylum Chordata; class Mammalia; order Chiroptera; family Vespertilionidae; genus Myotis; species Myotis davidii. Next base: position 167,505 of record NW_006287917.1, on the reverse strand, counting down.
CTTCAAAATATTTAACTAGATAGCCCTAGACCTTATGCTCTTGGGTAAGAGGAAGGCTCTACTCATAGTTTCATGTCTTCATATGAACATCACTTACAAGTTTAAGTTAGCTATATGGTTTACTGGAATAATAGATTAGACCCAATAGATGAGAAAGTGAACTCTGAAGTGGCAGGCATGTTGATAACTACAAGGAAAGGCAAAATACAGCCCAGTGTTGAGAGAAGAGACTTAAATGAGAATAGAAAAGCACAAATAGTCTGAGTGTGAAAGGATGGCACCCAAACATGTGGGTTAAAAGATGTCCTCTAAATGACAGCATTTTGTTTGTGTAGAAGATATATAATGAGGCTCTGTTATTTAACTGTTCATTATTTGAGCATCCTTCTCTGTTGTTTTCCCTCTAGAGAGGTTAAAATTAAAAGAGCTTCTCATCAGATAGTCCACCCTAGGTAATTAACTGAGAGGAATAAAAACATCTGTCCACACCAAAGACTTGAACATGAATGTCTATAGCATCTTTATTCACAATAGCCCCAAATTAGAAACAACCTCATTGTCCGTCCATGAGTGCATGTGTAAACAAAATATGACATATGATAAAGAGAAAACTATCCATCGATAAAAAGGAACAAATTGCCAATACATCTAAAAACATAGATGAATCTCAAAATCATTGTATTGAACAAAAGGAAGTAGATACAATGAATAAATATAGTGTGATTTCATTGATATAAAAATTCACAAAACACAATCTAATCCACAGTGTTAAGTAGTCTGAAGCCAAAGGGAAGGGAAGATGAACTGTAAAAGGCCAAGTTTTATATTTTAGATTTCACATTCATGTCTATAACCCATTTCAGTTTAATTGTTCTGTATGGTATATGTTGAAGATTGATGTTCATTTTCCCCCACTGAAATATTTAATTATTCTAGAAACATTTGTTTAAGAATCTCTTTCCCCATTCAATTATATTGGCTTCTTGTCCAAAATTTACCATATGTGAATCTATTTTGGGTATTCTATATTCTTTTCCATTGATCTTTATGCTAAGATCACATCATCTTGTCTAATTTAGTTTTACAAGAAGTCTTTTTTTAAACAATAAGTCCTAAAATAAAATTGTATAAATCTTCACCTTGTTTTTTCCCTTGTTAAAATATTTGTTAAGTGATATGGAGCATTTGAATTTTTATATACATTTTAGAATCTGCTTGTTAATTTCTCTACGAAAAAAACCTTGCTATAATTTTAATTGTGATTGAGTTGAATCTTCAGATCAATTTGAGGAAAAACATTTCAACAGGACTCTAGCTTCCAATATGCAAATACAGCACATCTCTCCATTTACATTGGGCTTATTAAATGTTTTAATTTATTCAGCATTATATTTTTAAATTCTCACCTGAGTGCTGCGACCTTAGCAGCGAGGTTCAGGACCTGAAGGAGGGGCTGACGCACAAATGAAAATGCTATAGGAGAAATACGAATTTAGAAGGCATTGGGGGACCAGATGGAGCCTCTTTCTTGAAGGGACACACTGTGATCTGGACTAGTCCATTTTTTATTCAGTTTTAGATGCACATCTGGCCCTCAGTAAAGCACGGCAAACAGGTAGCAGACAGACAGTCTCAAAGGTCAGTAAAGATCAGTAAAGACCAGTAAACATATACTCGAAGGCTATCAGGTCAGGAGATAGATTTGAGCCACCACTATCCACGAACAATTAGTGTTTAGCGTCAGCCCTGCTAGCACTCAAGGTCCATCGGCCTCCCGTGTTGCTTGGTGCACACTCATGACAGCATTGGCAAATGGTGGCTTCCCACACCTGAGGATATGTTTATCATTGATTCTAGAGAGAAAGGAAGGGAGAGAGGAAGACTGAAAGAGAAATGAATGTGAGAAAGAAATGGATTTGGGAAAGAAACGTCCATCAGCTGCTTTGCATACGTGCCCTGACCAAGACTGAAGCCACAATCTGGGTCTGTGCACTGACTGGGAATCAAACCTGCCACCCTTTATTACAGGGGGAGATATTCTAACCAACTGAGTCACACTGGCCAGGGCTTGTTAAATTTCTTTCAGCAATGTTTTATAGATTTTATTGTATAATTAAGATTTTACCTCACATATTATGTTAAATTTATTCCTATTTCATGTTTTGGATGCTACTGAAAAAAATTACACTTTTTTCTTTTGTTTTCCAGTTGTTGTTTTATATAAATACTGTTGATTTTTGTACATGGACCTCATATCCTGACCTTACTAAATTCATTTATTAGTTTTAGTTGCCTTTTGTGAATGCCTTATAATTTTCTACATGTATAATCATGTCATCTGCAAATAAAACAGTTTTGTGTTTTTTTCATTTGGTGGGCCCTTATTTCTTATTCTTGCCTTATTAATCTGATTATGACCTTCGGTCAAGACCTCATAAAATGTTAGAGGTTGTGAGAGAGAGAGAATATCTGTCTTATCTCTGATATTAGGAATAAAGCATTTTTTTTAGCCATTAAGTATGATAACAATACTGGGGTTTTCTAGATTCCTTTTATCGGCATAAGTTCTTTTGAAGTTATAATTTTCTAAAGTGCTTATATAACAAATGAATGCTAAATTTTATCAAATGTTTTTCTGTCACTATTGAAATGATCACATAATTTTTCTTCATGTCATTAACTTGGTGAATTACATTGATGTTAAATGTTAAACCAACCTTGTAATTCTAACATAAATCACACTTGCTCATATTATATTAGACTTTTGATATATTGCTTGATTCAATTTTATAATATTTTGTTAGGATTCCTATGCTTTTTAAAATATGCAACATCATTATATTAGGAATCAGATGAGACAAATTTTTACATTCTTTATTGTGATATAGGTGTGGTATCAGGTGACTTTTGATGTGACTAAGGCAACAGTGAGCTAAGGATTTATTTTATTTGAGTTCAGGAGAAAATACTTTTCTAGTTCACTTGAATTTATAGTTACTTTATTATCAACTCTCCCGATGTAGGAATATCCCTCTGTCCACTGCACCAATGCATCCAACTTTGTGACCTTAAGATACAGGGCCAAAAGTCTATTATAATGTGATCTTACTCTAACACTGGTAAAATGGGCAGTGAAGGAGAAAGGTTTGGATGCAGAAACTAGTGTGTGGAAATCCTTCCAAATAGAAATATTTGGCTCACAATATTTTTTTCCTCTCCAAAGCCCTATTTGCAGTGAACTGAGTAGTTTGGCCTTTCTGATGCCTCCAGAGCTTATCAAGGTGTTTTGTGAAAGATCATTTTCTTCTAGAGCAGCAGTTCTTAACCTGTGGGTCGCGACCCTTTGGCGGTCGAAAAACCCTTTCACAGGGGTCGCCTAAGACCATCCTGCATATCAGATACTTATATTATGGTTCATAACAGTAGCAACATACAGTTATGAAGTAGCAATGAAAATAATTTAATGGTTGTGTCACAACATGAGGAACTGTATTTAAAGGGCCAGAAGGTTGAGAACCACTGTTCTAGAGGGTAACTTCTTAAAGGAAAGTTTAAAGACAATAAATAGTTTCTAGACCTTTTATGTTCAAATGGGAGTATGAGAGCAAATGTACATTAAGGTTTACAAAGTGAGGAGCTATATATAATAATTTAAAAATAGAGTTTTTGAATCATACAGACCTGAGTTGAAAATCATACTTGTACTCCTAATTATGTGGCTTTGACCATGTTTCCATGAACTTTGGTCTTCTCTATAAAATGAAGATAAAATATAAATCTCTCAAGTTTGATATATGGGATACATATAGCATTTGTCACTGTGCTTTGAATTATACTGGCTATTGTTATGTAATAGGGCAAAATATTAAACTATAATTATCAGAATCCCCTTCTTCCTTCTTTTCATGAAGTATGGTTTCTGATATAACTTGTTTTAGGAGCAAATAGAAGATGAAGATACAAATGAAAAAAGCCAAATCCCACAAAATGTGGAGAGACTTGGAGAAAGTGTAAAAAAGGGAGGAAGAAAGGTGTGCCTATAACGAGATTGATTTTTGAAAGGTAGGGATGATGGACAAGCAAGATTCTTAGAAAGTTTTATGTTTTAATGTACCATCTAACCTCTTTCACAATGTCCTCAAGAGACCCTCAGTAGCCCAGCCGATATTGCTCAGTGGTTGAGCATCTACCTATGAACCAGGAGGTCAAGGTCCATTTCTGGTCAGGGCACATGCCCAGATTTCAGGCTTGATCCCCAGTGTAGGGCATGCAGAAGGCAGCCAATCAATGATTTTTCTCTCATCATTATGTTTCTATCTTCCTCTTCCTCTCCCTTCCTCTCTGAAATCAATAAAATATACATTTAATTTTTTATATTTTTTATTTTTTTACATTTTATCTGATTATATTCTTTTTAAATTAAATTCTATATTGTTGAAAGTATTACACATGTCCCCTTTTTTTCCCATTGACCTCTCCAATAAAAAAAATTTTTTAAAGAAATCCTCAGGCCAAACCGGTTTGGGTCAGTGGATAGAGTGTTGGCCTGCAGACTCAGGGGTCCCAGGTTCGATTCCAGTCAAGGGCATGTACCTTGGTTGCGGGCACATTCCCAGTAGGGAGTGTGCAGGAGGTGGCTGATCGATGTTTCTCTTTCATCGATGTTTCTGGCTCTCTATCCCTCTCCCTTCTTCTCTGTAAAAAATCAATAAAATATATTTTTAAAAAAAGAAAAGAAATCCTCAGTAAAATATTATGTTCTTTTTCAAAGGTTTCTGGAATTGATTTGTGTTTATTTTTAATATGAGTTTGTGATAAGACTGCTTTAAGGCAGAAACAAGAAAGTTTAAATGTATTTCATTTACAACCATCATCAAGTTAACTATACCCCATGTGTCAGTGTAGAGCACACAAAGAAAAGAACACACTGGGCAAATCGAAGAAAAGTGGCCTGAATATATGGGCCTCCAATATATCAAATTAATAATAATATTAAAAGACATTTAAGAAGGTAAAGTATCTGGGAACAGATCCTAGACAGTCCTGAAGCCAAAGGTTATTTGTTAAGAAAGCCACAACTATTTTGCTTGCATACTCTATTTCATGTTAATTCCAGAGTGTCTCCTGAGATGTTTAGAAGTGCAAGGTCCTTTAAGAAGTTACCAAAAGAACAGAACACAAAATATAAACCACCAATAATTTTTTTAAAAGATAAACTGTGTCCAGAGGGAATATATAAACTCTAAAATCCTGTCTCCAGAGAGTTTAATGCTTTCATTTCTTTTCAGTGACTCACTGGAAAGCTTTCATTGGTAAAAATATACCCAAGACGGGAAAATAATCAGGGCTGTTTACCAAAGCAGATGCAATGTTCAAAGACTGGACATGATAAACTGTGGAGAGTAGTCATAGCACATGGCTGCCATTTCACTGGATTTTGATGTTATTATAAAACCTACCTGTGGTTTTGTTGTTTGTTTTGTGTGTGTGTGTGGTTTTTTTTTTTTTGGGGGGGGGGGGGGGATGAGCTTACTTTCATATAGGTAGAACATGCAAAAGAAATGAAGATACATGAGAACTAATAATGGCAAATATCAGTTTTTAGCACCCACTGTTTGCTAGTTATTTTATATACTCTATTGTTAAGCATCACAGTAATTATGAAGAATATGAATTACAATTCCACTGTTATAAATAAAAAAAATACAGGCAAGTTTACTTTAAATAGAGGTAAAATAATCTATGCAAGCTTACATGGGTTGATGAGACAATATCCTAATTCCATGTTAGTTTCAGGTTCAAGCTCTGGGTGTGGTCAGTGGACTCCTTAACGAGTGTCTAGTTAACCAAGACCCTTAATTATTTCCCCCTATCTCCTTCCACACACATACATTCTTAGTTGGTCTAGGCTGGCTCTTCCAGAAGTCTGATTCTCAGACTGCAATTTACTTCACTGTTTCATGTACCCCACTCCTCTGCTTCCTGGCCAGAGTTCATTGATTCAGGGGTAGGCTAAACTAATTGGAGTTCCTTCCCTGGCTTTCTGAAATTAATGACAAATGAGTAAAATTAAGAGGAATGTGTGTGGTTTACAGACCAGGAAGCAAAAGAAGCCAAATTGAAAAGGAAGAGAAAAAACATCTGTTCAGAGAAAAGTCGATGTGAGAAAGCAAGATTTCTGCCTGGGCTCATAGAATCGTTTCTATCCCAAAACCCACTCCCAACCCATCCTATAGCTCAGCTGTATTCTTCCCAAGGGTTCAGTGATATTTTCTTGTTTCATTTTAATTTCTTGTTCTGTTTAGCTTAAGTTAGTTCCAGCTGTCACTCATTACTTGCAATCCATCTGTTCTAATACCAAATATGCTACAGTTGATTTTCATTGAGATTAAAAAGGCAAAGCTTAACTAGCCTCAAAGATCAAGTTGACTGCAGTGTCTTATGCCTTTCTTTACAAAGAGCTGACTAAACCTCCAACTCTGCAGGCTTCACCCACGGGCTGAGGACCAGACCTCTCTCTAGACAACGGTGATGTTAAGACACCTAGACTGGTAACTCAAGGGAGCCAGCATTAAGACCCATGCAAGCTTTGAGTAAAACACACCTGAATTTGAATCCCAGATGCTAGCTTCCCAAGTGATCTGGATAAAACTCACCTTAGTTTCACTAAACCTGAGATCAGTGGTTCTCAACCTTGGCTGCACGTTAGAATCACCTGGGAATCTTTTTAAAATCCTGATTTCTGGGCCTCATCCTCTGGAAATTCTGTTTCTTTGTTATGGGATGAGGCCACAACATTAGTAACAAAGAAACAGAATTTCCGGAGGATGAGGCCCAGAAATCAGGATTTTTAAAAAGGTTCCCAGGTGATTCTAATGTGCAGCCAAGGTTGAGAACCACTGTCTTAGAATATTTAAAAATGGAGATAATATTATGTATCTCAAAGTATGGTAGTACAAATTAGGAACAAACAAATACCATGTTTGACATATAGTAGGCACTCAAGAAACGGAATTTTTTAATTACTTGCCCCAATGCTGATATTCTTATCCAAGTGACATTGAGTTTCTACATAATCTTCCTTTATAACAGAGTCTTCCCTCTTTTCCTTTCTTTATTCTCTTTCTTCCTTTCTTTTCCCTGCCTCAGTCATTTGTTTGCTACCTGAGACACAAACTACTAAAGATATAGCTGCTGTCTTTAATGGTTCACAGTCTAGTAAGAGGCATTTCACAGCAATACAACGGCACAGGCTGGTAGCACAGAGAGGGACGCCCCTGTGTTAAACTGACACAAAGTAGGAATATCTAACTCAAACTGGAGGTTCAGAAGGAATTACCAGATGCCCCAATTTCCCGAGTTCTCTGTGCAGAGAAAAGCTGCTCAGGAGAGCTGTTAGATCTGCTTCCGTCCATTGTGAGTGAAAAATAAAATTCTTTTATGATAAGGGGCTAAGATTTGGAAGTTCTTGTTATAACAACTAACATTAACACATTAACTAACCTAGTTCCCAAGAACCAGCGCCTCGTCTCCAAGCACAAGCCCTAGGTGATGGATACCTGCACGTAGACTCAGGAACCACTTTCCTGTACAGATGCATGACTAGTGTTCGTTGTAAAGGTTGATGATTCAACACATCCTGACTTCTTCCCTTTGATCCATCCCAGGCTGCTTTTCTTCTCCATGCTCCACACCCTGACCCCAACACAGGCCTCCAGGGTGAAGTCTGATTGTGTCAGCTGACTCAGCTCACAGTGTCTGCCTGGTCTGCAGGTGCCCAACCAGATTGGGAGGACAAATAGAACAAAGTTCTTGTTACCAAAAGGGCAGCTTTCATTGCACTTTCGCATGTACTCCAAGTCTCAACTTCTGTTTTTATGCTTTTCTTAATTCTCCAAGGACTCATTGGCTATGCTCACTCCGATGCGATGGGATTAAACAGGAAGACTCCTTCCTGGAGACTCGGAAGAATAATGTTTGTTGTGGGCATAAGCCAGGGGTCCTCAAACTTTTTAATCAGGGGGCCAGTTCACTGTCCCTCAGACCGTTGGAGGGCCGGACTATAGTTTAAAAAAAAACTATGAACAAATTCCTATGCACGCTGCACATATCTTATTTTGAAGTAAAAAAAACAAAACGGGAACAAATACAATATTTGTATTTGCATGTGGCCCGCGGGCGGTAGTTTGAGGACCCCTGGTAAGCCTTTGTGTTTCTGCTTTGGTGTCTCCCATTTCCTCTCTACCTGTATTGGCACAATATATAAAGTTAATCCTTTTCTTTACTCTTCCCATCTCCCCCCTCCACTTTCCCTTCTTTTCAACAAACACACACTATCTCCACAATTTCTGGGGATGATAGTGATGAATAAAATTACATAGGTTGTAGGTATAAAATTATATAATACATCACCGGTATATGGCATTATGTGTTCACCACTCAACGTCAGTCTCTTTCCATCACCAGATATTTGATCCCCTTTCCCTTTCCTAACTTCCTCCCATCCATTTCCCTTTGGTACTCCCAATACTGTTGTCTGTGTCCATGAGGTTTTGTTTCTTTTCCCTTGTGTTTCTGTCTGTGTTTTTAATTTGGTTATATTTCTATTATTTTCCCCCTCTGGTTTTCACATATAAAGTTTTACATATGTCTCCTTTTTCCCGATTGAGCCCTCCCCCTGCCACTCTAACCCCTGAAGGCAAGCCCCCATCGCTCCAGTGTCTGTGTCCACTGGTTATGCTAACATGCATGCATACAAGTTCTTTAGTTGATCTCTAAACCCCTCCCTCCCCCCGCCATTTGTCTCTGGATCTATTTTTGTTCATCAGTTTATGTTGATCATTATATCCCACATATGAGTGAGATCATGTGATATTTATCTTTCTCTGGCTGGCTTATTTTGCTTAGCATAATGCTCTCCAGTTCCACCCATACTGTTGCAATGGTAAAAGTTTCTGTCTATCCTACTCCCTTCCTCTCTCTAAATATCAGTAAAAAAAAAAATTTTTTTTAAAGAGTGCTGTGAGGGAAAAACCCTAGGAGGGGGGTGCCCATTTCTCCATATTTAGGTGAGAACCTTGTTTCAAAAAATCCTTAGAAGCAAAGGAATCTCTGTCTTCCAAAATGGTAACAGGAGAGAAATAATAAACAGAAAGCCTGAATCCCAGGCAAAATCTTGTCTAAGCAGCACTTCATGCTGAAGAGAAGCCAACAAAGAGCTCTGCCTGTACAGAAGCAGCATACTATATAAAGGAAGAGTCTTTGGATGCGGCCTTTGATCAGTTGCATCTCAGGTCTCCTCCACTTGTCATTCTTGTCTGCTTCTCTTTAACAGCTCCTTGCTTGTTTTATTAATTACTAGAGGCCTGATGCAAGAAATTCGTGCATAGGGGGGAGGGTCCCCTCAGCCCAGCTTGCACACTCTCCAATCTGGGT
>NW_006287917.1:144510-157572 GCF_000327345.1 Myotis davidii | reverse complement strand
GCTATTCTTGTGCCAGTACCAGGTAGTTTTGAGAACCATCGCTTTGTAATATAGCTTGATATCTGGTATTGTGATCCCTCCAATTTTCTTCTTCCTTCTCAAGATTGCTGTGGCTATTTAGGGTCTTTTTTTTACTCCAAAATGTGTGGGGGTTTTTTGAGATTTTTTTCTAGGTCTTTGAAACATGCCATTGGTATTTTAATGGGGAGTGCATTGAATCCATAGATTGCTTTGGATAGTATGGACATTTTAATGATGTTGAGTCTACCAACCCATGAACATGGTATGTTCTTCCATTTGTTTATGTCTTCCTTTATCTCTTTTTTCAATGTCTTGTAGTTTTCCAAGTAGAGGTCTTTCCATTTGTTTATGTCTTCCTCTCTCTCTTTTTTCAATGTCCTGTAGTTTTCCGAGTACTGGTCTTTCACCTCCTTAGTTAAGTTTATTCCTAGGTATCTTAATTTTTTTGGTGCAATGATAAATGGGATTGTGTTTTTAGTTTCTCTTTCTGTGACTTCATTATTGGTGTACAAAAAAGGCCATAGACTTCTGGGTGTTACTTTTGTATCCTGCTACATTGCTGAATTCATTTATTAAGTCTAGTAATTTTTTGATGGATTCTTTGGGGTTTTCTATGTACAGTACCATGTCATCTGCAAATAAGGACAATTTTACTTCTTCATTTTCAATTTGGATGTGTTTTATTTCTTCTGATCACTATGGCTAGCACTCCCGGTTACTATTTCGAGCAGGAGTGGTGAAAGTGGGCATCCCTGTCTTGTTCTTGCTCTTAAGGGAAATGGATTTAGTTTTTGCCCATTTAGTATGATGTTGACTGTAGGTTTGTCATACAAGGCTTTTATTATGTTGAGGTATGATCCCTCTATTCCCACTTTGCTGGGAGTATTTATCAAGAAAGGGTGTTGATTTTGTCAAATGCTTTTTCTGCATCAATTGATATGATTATGTGACTTTTGTCTCTCAATTTGTTTATGTGATATATCACTTTTATTGATTTGTGGATATTGTACCATCTTTGCATCCCCAAAATAAATCCCACTTGATCATGGTGATCTTTCTAATGTAATGCTGGATCTGATTTGCTAGAATTTTGTTGAGGATTCCCTCTGGTTTTCTTTTTGTATATTATGTGTCTCAATTGTGGATTTTTTGTGTAGTTACTATTAGGTTTATGCAAAAGAAAATTTCACATATACAGTAGTTTTTTTTCTTCTAAATGCATATTATCTCGTTTCCTTTGCAAATTCAGATCTTTACTCCCTCTCATGTTATGTATGTTTTTGTTGTCACAAATTATTCCTCTTTATGCTGTGAGTTCATTTCTGATTACACTAACTATTGTCTTCTCTCTTTTTCAATGTTTTTACCTCCTTTAACATGTTATAATTAAATGAATACTACCCTATTCTAAAACAGGGTTACAATATCCAGCTTCTGTCTGTTAGTCATCTTACTCCTAGTTTTGTATTCTTTTGTCTTTTTTGTTTCAAGTAGAATAACCCCCTTCAGTATTTCTTGTAATACAGGTCTTGTGGTGATAAATAACCTCAGCTTTTGTGGGTCTGGAAAAGTATTTATTTCTTCTTCATATCTAATAAATAACTTATCTAGATATATTATTCTTAGCTGTTAATTTCTCTGTTTCAATAGTTTGAATATTTGATAACATTCTTTCCTAATTTGCAAAGTTTCTTCTTAAAAATCTGATGATAATCTAATGGGATTTCCTTTAAGATTACCATCTTCTTTTCCCTGGCTGTCTGGAGAATTCTTTCTTTGCCATTAATTTTTGACAGTTTTAATATAATATGCGTTCAAGAAGGCAGCTTTGAATTGAGATAATTAGGTGTTCTGTTTGCTTCTTGCTTCTTTCCTTAAGCTTTGAAAGTTATCATCAGCTATTTCAGGGATGATGAACCTTTTGAGCTCAGAGTGCCAGCATTTTGAAAAACCCTAACTTAACTCTGGTGCCATGTCACATATAGAAATTTTTGAATATTTGCAACCATAGTAAAACAAAGATTTATATTCTTGATATTTATTTTATATATTTAAATGCCATTTAACAAAGAAAAATCAACCCAAAAAATCAGTTCGCGCGTCACCTCTGACACGCGTGTCATAGGTTCGCTATCACTGAACTGTTTGTTTGAATAGGCTCTCCGTAGCCTTCTCCCTCTCTTCTCTTTCTAGTGTACCCATTATTCTTATATTGTTCTTTCTCATAGAGTCAGAAAGTTCTATTATTTTTACTCTCAAGTCTCTCTCTTCCTCCGTGTCATTTTTAAATTTCTATCTTCAATATCACTAATTCTTTCTTCCATCTAGTCAGCTCTATTTCCTAAGCTCACTAGTTTATTATTCATCTTTTTTACTGAGTTCCTCAGATCCAAAATTTCTATTTGGTTCTTTTAAAAGTTTCAATCTCTTTGGTAAAGTACTCCTTTTGTTAATTTTATTTCTGAGTTCATTAAACTGCTTGTGTTTTCTTGTGTCTGGCTGAGTTTTTTTTTTTTTTTTCAGAACTGTAATCTTGAATTCTCTGTAATTTAAATCATACATTTCTATGTCTTTAAGTTTATTTTCTGGAGATTTTTAACTTTCTTTCTGAGCTGTCTCATTACCTTGGGTGATTCATGGTATGTGATGGATTCCTTCTCTGCCTAGGCAATTATGGGAATGAAATCTGCTTTTTTATTTTTTTTTTTAAGAGTGGTGCTTCTCTATGTAGTTGTAGTACATTAATAAAAAGTTTTCTTTTGTTTTCCAGCAGGTGGCACTGAAGTGAAAGTTTTTCAGTTTCTCTTGCATTGCTATGGCTTCTCAGACCTCTGTTGGGCAGTAGAAAATGCCCTGTATTCCCTGGGGGCGGGGGCAGGGGGTTAGGTCCTCCTCTGTGACCAAGCAGCCTTGATCTCAGAGCACCACCCCTACTGGGAAATGAAATGGGCAATCATGAAATCCCAGTACTGCAGCCAAGTGCAACCAAGATAGGTGGGGGATAGGCTGAATTGGGAGATGCTGGGTGTTGCATTTGTCACTTTGCTCTAATTGTTCAATTACAGTTGATATACAATATTACATTTGTTTCAATCGTTACAAACCAGTGTGTATTTATATAATTTATGATGTGATCATCCCAATAAATCTAGGGCCCGTCTGACACCACACAGTTATTATATTTTTGTCTATATTTCCTATGCTACACTTTACATTCATCCCCATGAATATTCTGTACCTACCAATTTGTACCCAACCATTTTTTATGAGTGTGAGATGTTACAAACAGACTTATGATCATAGTATTCTTAAATTTTATTGTAACTAATTATCCTACTCCGTTTGGAATTTTAGTTATTTGTCTTTTTGCTTTTCAACTCCCTTTCACCTAAACACTGGACAGAGAGAGCAGGCTGACAGCTCTGGGGGTAGGGTTGGATAGGGGGGTGGAGGGTTTGAGGAAAAAAAGAAGAAAAAGAGAAAGAATTTATGGACATGGACATGGACAATAGTGTGGTGATTGTAGGGGCTAGGGGGAGTGGGTGGAGGTGGAGAAAGGTATGGGAGTGATAAATGGTAATTGAAAAAATAAAATACAATAAAATAAAATAGAGGAAAGAAAAGAGAGAGAGACATATATGACTTCTCCAAAGGGGAGCTTACTGATTTTTCAGTAATACCTAAGATCAAATAATAGTCTAAAACCTAGCATTATTAGTTTATCAACTAAAGAAGTGAAAGGTGATCTTTCCCACCTCCCTCAAAAAGGACCCAAATAAGAATGACCCACCAGATGCTAAAGCACAAAGCTTCATCACATCCTTAATGTAACGTATTAACATGATCAGCCTTTTTCCTCCTTTCCTTCTACTTTTCACGTTCTCTACTTCCTTCCTCTCTCTCACCTTTTCAGAGTAGGCACTGTATTAATAACATCTGAGGATATAAAATGATTATGATAAAATTTAAACAAATGTTTAGCTAAAAGTACAGTATTTAAGTGAATCTAAGTGAACAATTTCAACAAAATTATTTGAAAAACCACATAGCAGCAATATAAAAAATTAAATATAGTCACACTAGGTAATAATATATTACAGATCTTTTTTTTCTAAAAACACCATTAACAAATTAATAGACAAAAGAAGCTCATGTTTATTCCAGCTATGGAGGAACATAAATTTCCAAAGATGAAAGTGCTGAGTGAAAAGGAATAAGTATTTTACAGTCTTTTAGTTCAGACCTAAATTTTCTTTTATCTGGAAAACTTTACTAAGCCCTTCCTTTAAGCTGCTCCTGGCCTATCTTTCTAATCCTATTTGTCTCCTGTTCAGTCACCTTTGACAAAACCCTATCACTCACTCCATGAAGCCCAATAACCCAGCAGTCTTTTTTTGATCTGGTCCTTTTCTCTCTCTGCACTTTCATAGTATAGTGATATCTCTTCCATCCCCCCATTTCCCACTCTCACTTCAGTTACCAAAAGACCTAGAATTATAGGGTTCCTGCAAGGAATAATTGATTTAGACATTTCAAGACTTCAAATAATACCTAGTACACCAAAAGCAATTCAGCAAATGGTACTGTAAATACTATTAACATCACTTCTAGTTTTATTAGCACTGTTACTACTAGTCCTCCTCCTTCTATAATACCTACTGCTTTTAACCTCCTCCTTATTAGTTAAGAAGATGATTATGATTTGTTAGATCCTATGCCTAGTATAGCACAGGTATTGCCATGCCCATTTTTCACTTAATTGAGAGCTCAATTCAATTTCCTAAAATTTAAAAGTTATGAAGCCAGAACTCAAATACAGTTGTCTGACTTAAAACTTTGCTTATTATTTTGCACCGTAATTATTTCCAATAAGAAGGGTGTGTTGGTGAATCTTCAGTTTGAAAACAGTGACATAGTTTTGCAGAATTTAGAGATGTACATCTGAACTTATAAATGGGATTGTGCCCGCTTTTGAAATAACAATATAAAAGTAAACTGAACTGGTGTCAAATACTTGACTGGAACCCAAAAAAAGCAAGACATGTCCGGAGCCAACAAGAGGAGCTTGGCTCTTCATATTCTGCATTTTTGCCATTGTTTAAAAATATAAAGACAGCATGAAACATGTTGAAAGTAAAATGTCAGCCAACATCCTTAGTCAAAACTGAGAACTGTTTTATTTTCATAATGTTCTCAAATGATGTTATACAAACATCATGATCTAATGAATATATTATTAAGTTTTTATATTGAGTATTAAAATATATATTTTAATTTAAAAAGCATATGTATATTTCATAGAATAAAATGTTCCTTGAATTGCTATTATACAATACTTATAAACATCCTTACATATATCCTATGTAAGGAATTGTACTAAAAACACACATATTTCCTTTTTTTCTCCTCTAGCTCATGATAGGTGAGTTTAATTTTGAATTGTAAGTTTACAGAAAAAGAACAGATTCCTTCCTCAAGATTCCCATTTTTATTGGTTCATTTTTATTTTTTTAATCCTCACCCAAAGATATGTTGATTGATTTTAGATGGATATTAGAGAAATAGGAAGGGGGAGAGAGAGAGAGAGAGAGAGAGAGAGAGAGAGAGAGAGAGAGAGAGAGAAAGAGAGAGATATCAATTGGCTGCCTCCCATGCATACCCCAACCAGGGATAGAACCCACAACCTAAGTGTGTACCCTGACTAACAGGGTCTTGAACCTGAAACCTTTTTGGTGTACAGGAAGACGCTCCAACCATCTGGGACACCCAGCCCAGTGCCAAACTGCCATTTTTAGATCCAGTGATGTTACTTAGAGATGTTCATTTATAATGTCAAAATTGGGGGGGAAATATGTCACATACAATAATTTTTTTCATTCTAAGGTCTGTTCTTAGTCCTGGAAGTTGAGCTTATACTTGAACATACATGATATAGGAGGCAAGGTGCATGTGTGTTTTCACCCCAGCTCTAACTCAAATTTCTCTTCTATCTTTTTCTCATTGTAGCTTCCCTGGACTAACTACTTAAATTATTCTTATAATTTAAGAATATCTGTTTTATTTTCCTCATTTAATACTGAACTAGTACTGTACATGGTTTGAACAATTAGAGGTTGGGGGTGGGAGGGTTGCTTCTTTTTTCTAAGCCAGTTAGTTTCATCCAGTATGCTGCAAGAATTTTTAAAACATGCAGTAACTGACTATTTAGTCAGGGGCACTGACCTTTTTTCCCCTTTAGATTGTCAAATAAAAAATGACAACAGACAACTCAACAATAGCTTTCTGGTGTGAATGCCGTCTTGAACCATAAATACATATAATAGAGTTGCATTTTATTGGTCAGTTTGCATAATAAGGTTGTATCTGACTAGTTAATTCTTGGTACCAAAAATCCTTATATATAAGTACTAGAGGCCTGCTGCATGAAGAGATTCGTGCCACAGGCCTTTCTTTCCCCTGGCTGCTGGCACCTGTTTTCCTCCGGCACCTGGGACCCAGGCCTTCACTCTGGCTGAGCTCTGGCCAGAGCTGGCCTCAGAAACATCAGGCCTCGCTGCTCCGTAGGCCCCGGGGCCGTGAGGCTTTGCTGCTCCGCCAGCCCTGGAAACATCAGGCCTTGCTGCTGGGGCTGACCCTGGGGCCATCAGGCTTCGCTCCACCGCTTGGAGCCTACATATTCAAATTAACCACCATCTTTGTTCGGTTAATTTGCATGCTCTCCTGATTGGCTGGTTAGCATAGTGAAGGTACAGTCAATTTACATGTTTTTCTATTATTAGGTAAGACTAGAGGCCTGTTGCACGAAAAGATTCGTGCAATAGGCCTTCCCTTCCCCTGGCTGCCTGCACCGTTTTCCTCCGGCACCCAGGACCCAGGCCTTCGCTCTGGCTGGAGCCACTTTCAAGCAGTCGCTGCTCTGGCTGGAGCCACCTTCAGTCTTCACTCCGCAGCTTCACACCTACATATGCAAATTAACCACCATCTTTGTTGATGGTTAATTTACATATCTCGCTGATTAGCCAATGGGAGGCATAGTGAAGGTACGGTCAACTATCATGTTTGTCTATTATTAGATAGGATAGGCAACTGACTGTATAAAAAGTCACTTTGGAGCAAAAAGGGAAGGCAATTATTATTATTATCATCATCATTACTTTTATTATTTTGTAAATCAGTCAAAATTATGCCTTTTTTATCAGATCTGCCAAAAATATAATATATCTTTGGTGTGCCACAGAATTTTAGTAACTCATTTATGTGTGCCATGAAATGAAAGTGTTGAAAATCACTGCTGTAAGCCCTTTGTGGTTCCTCTACAAGCTTAGCACTTCACTCAGCATGGAATAGAGATTGCCCTCACACCTAAATCCATAAACATGGGCAAACTCATCCAAATGCATTTCTCTGCCTCCATGTGCTGAACAGCTTCCAATATTTGCTTGTATTAGGTTGCTTTCCATGGGCTTTATGTAGTTGTTTTTAAGATTTTGTCCAGAATTTATAACTTTAATCTATAGACAGATTAATCCTACAAAATCTACTGTTTGTGCCTTGAATAGAAAACTTCTCAACATTGTTTTGTAACTTACTTCTTTTATCATTACATTTATGACAATCATCTTCAAAATTTCAAACCATCAATTGGACTCTCTTAAAAATTATCCTCTTTAGAAGCATCTGATAACACTGATATAAAAATTTTTCTGAAATTCTGCCTTCAATAATGGAGCCAACCTATTAACAGCTAAAGCTTCACTTTTTAAACATACCAAGGAAAACTTGGAATTGAAAATAGATTATATTAATTTGGAAGGCTCATTTGGTCTGATGGAAAAGCATGCTTCACAGAGTGATATATAAATGCCCCTCTGACCTACTATTTTGGTTCTGATTACATATTATTATGCAGCAAATTATTCCAAAACTCACTGCCTAGTGACTTAAGACAACAATTTGCTTTCTTAATTTTATAATTTTCTAGATCATGGATTAAGAACAAGGCACCACAAGGATAGCCAGTCTCTGCTCCATGATATCTTGGGGCCATGGGTTATGGACTCAATGTTTGTGTTCCCCAAAAATATATATGTTGAAATTCTACCCTCCAGTGTGATGGCATAAGGAGACAGGTTCTTTAGAGGTAATTAGGATTAGATGAGGTGATAAGGTTTGAGTTCTCATAATGGGATTACTGCCCTCATAGAAAGAGTCTAGACTAGTCTGCCATGTGAAGGCACAGCGAGACAATGACCATCTGCAAGAAAGAAAGAGACCTCTCAACAGGAACTGAAGTGGCTGGTATCTTGGTCTTGAACTTCCCAGCCTCTAGAACTATGAGAAATAAATATCTGTTGTTTAAGCCACCCTGATTAAGGTGTTTTGTTATGGCAGCCCTAACTAATTGAGACACTAGGTCTTTCCGCATATCCCCTCCCTTCCTTCCTGTCTTCCTTCCTTCTTACCCACTCTTTCTTTCTTTCTTCCTTCCTGTCTTCCTTCCTTCTTACCCACTCTTTCTTTCTTCTTTCTTTCTTTCTTTTTTCTTTCTTTCTTTCTTTCTCTCTCTCTCTCTCTCTCTCTCTCTCTCTCTCTCTTTCTTTCTTTCTTTCTTTCTTTCTTCCTTTCTTTCTTTCTCTTTCTCTAGCTTCCCATGGAAGCCTCAAGTTAGATTTTTTTACATGATAGCTTGGGGCTTAAAGAAAAAGTGTTTCAAGATATAGGAAGTAGAAGCTGATAGATTCCTCAGGCCTAAGACCAGAAGCTGGCACAGCATAACCTTTTCTATAATCTGTTGGTCAAAGTAGTCATGGAGACTACCCAGCACAAGGGGAGACCCACCAAAAATAGACATGTATTTTGTACCATATAATAAATGACAAAATCACTACTTTAAGAGCCTTAAAACTACTCTTTATATATCCTATGGCAAAACTGTTCTCCATCTTTATTGAGAAGGTGAGTATTTCTCTTTCTACTGAAGAATATGTCATTGTAACATATGAAGTTTGTGTCCAATAGGCATTGCTCTCCTTCCTAATAATTGCCCAAGAATGACTCAAAGTAAATAATTTTAAAATGAAAATAAGTATTTCTGACAGATGTCATCTAATATTTATTTGGCTTGTAGCCAACAGTTCTATACAGTTGGTCAATCATTCAGAAAACTCAAGGTATTCTTTTTAACCAATTTATTTAGAACAATTTACTTAGTACTCATCCTGCTTAAAGTTATATATGTATTTAAGGATTTATTGATTAAAACTATAGAATAGATTTTTGATTGTCACCCAACATCCATTCTTCCTTTAGTCCAAAGAATATAAAATAAAGCCAGGCACATATTGTTCAGGATAAAGATTATGTCCCCATTTTCCTTGAAGCAGGTATGGCCATGAGAAGATATATTCAAGGAAATATAAGATGAAGTGGAATGGGATAGCTTTGAGGAATACTTTTTGTCCTTTGCTTTGTATTTCTTTCCTTCATCCTACTGCCTAAAACAAGGATGCTGTCATCTTGCTCATGCAATAAGTGTCACAATTTAGGCAAGTTGTACCAGTGGGTACAACTATTCAGATCCTCTATTACTAAAATTTTAAAGTGTTAACAACAACAACAAAAAATAATCCAAAGGAGATATGAGATACAAGAAATGTTACTATTTGAAATCCTTAAAGAGAAGCAGATCTTCACTGAATAAGAAGTTAAAGGGCTCTAGAAGAATACCATCAAGTAGAAGGTAGACTACATTTAAAGGTATGAAATTCCTTACTTTTCATTCCCATAGTATAAATAGGAAGATGGAAAAGCTAAGTAAAGGGGTAAGAGCATTTACTAAAAATCATTCACTAAGACACTAATTTGAAAGAATATATGCACCCCCTATGTTCATTGCAGTATTATCCAATATAATAAAAGTGTAATATGCAAATTGACTTAATGGCAGAATGACCAGTTACTATGACGAGCACTGACCACCAGGGGGCAGATGCTCAATGCGGGAGCTGCCCTCTGGTGGTCAGTGTGCTCCCACAGGGGGAGCACCACTCAGCCAGAAGCTGGGCTCACAGAGCCTCTCCCGCCTCCACTGCAGGCGGATGGTAAGGAGCAAGGGGTCCTGAACTGTGAGAGCCTCAGACTGCGAGAGGGATGTCTGACTGCCGGCTTAGGCCCAATCCCCATGGCAGTGGACATTCCATGAGGGGTCCCAGACTGTGAGAAGACACAGGCGGGGCTGAGGGACCCCTGCCTCAGTGCATGAATCTTGTGTACTGGGCCTCTAGTTTATAATAACCAAGATATAGAAGTGGCCCAGGTGTCCATTAGTAGGTGAGTGGATAAAAAAGATATGGTGCATTTACACAATGGCTTAAAAAGGAAAAGAAATTTACCCTTTGTGACAGTATGGACGGTCCTGGAGAACATTATGCTAAGTGAAATAAGCCAGTCAGAGAAAGACAAATACCATATGATTTCCCTCATATATGATATTTAATGAACAAATTGAACTAATAAACAAAATAGTAACAGACTCATAGAGAATCTATTACTATTGGCCAACATGGCTCAGTGGTTGAGCGTTGACCTATGAACCAGGAGGTCATGGTTTGATTCCCGGTCAGGGCACATGCCAGGGTTTTGGACTCGATTCCCAGTGTGGGGTGTGCAGGTGGCAGCCAATCAATGATTCTCTCTCATCATTGATGTTTCTATCTCTCTCTTCCTTTCCTTTCCTCTCTATTTTTTTAATATTTTTTTTAAAAAAAGAGAGAGCAGGCAGACAGCTCTGTTTGGGGGAGGTTTGAGGAGTAAGAGCTAGACATTGAGCAAAAGAAAAAAAAGAGAAAGAACTCATAGACCTGTACAAAAGTGTGGTGATTGTTGGGGGGAACGAGGGTGGGTGGATGTGGAAGAGGGTATATGGGAGATAAATGGTGATGGAAAATAAATAAATAAATAAATAAATAAATAAATAAATATTATTCAGTCTATTCATCAACATTTTTTAAGGACTGACAAGATATAAGAAAGGAGATTCCATGTGATAGTGGCAATTAGAATATTATTGTTTAAATGGTAAAGATTTAGTGATGTAGGATTACACAGCTTTCTCTATAGAGTCTACACATTACTTGGCTTTGCAATAAGCAATATTTTATTATATGTATTGGTTTTCAATTTTCAAAATTAACATAGAAATTATTATAGTCTTCTAAATTTCATAAGACAATTTTGGTTAAAGAAAAAACATAGTTTAACCATTCAGAGCTCTCTAGATTAGGCTTGCATCTTCCTGATCTCTGTTCCCAAGATATATGCTTTTTTATTGCCTGGTCTTCTGGACTAGATTATAAACTCTGTGGTGGGAAGTGTAAATGCTTTTCAGCATTTTTTTTCTCCTCTATAATAAAATTAAAACAATTTCGTATATGCAAAATACAGAACTGAAAACTACTAGGTAGGTCAGAGGGTCAGAGCACTTTAACAAAAGGACCAAAGAGAAATCTTAGAATAAAGTGTTTAAAAATGGAATAGGCAGCTTTGTATAGCAGCATACTCAAAATATTGAAATGGAGTCTAGATGGCCTTCTTTCTGGGACTTCTGCATGGAGGAGATGTGTATTGAACATCTACGAAGTTTTAGAAGCAATGTTTCTTTACTTCATAGTTTTTCGTAATCATTACAATGATGCTGTTAAGTATGTATGACTACCCTAATTTTGCAGTATAGGCAACATGAGGCTGAGAGGGGTTCAGTAATTTGCCTTAGGTCATCCAGCTAGACTGAGTTAGAGCCTGAATTTGATGTCATATCTTCCCATTTCAAATCTACATTGCCCTCAAACTCTCTTTTAACTCATCATTTAATGATACTTCGAAATTTACACACACACACACACACACACACACATATCCTATGAACCCACCCAATTACTGAATTTACTGAATTCAGACTTGGTAGCAGCATCACCTAATCCTGATGCCCTTTGTGTTATGAATAAGAAGATACTTATTTATCAAAGTCTCATGAACTTTTAAATTTAGATTAGCTGATAATTGTGCTCTTATTGATGTGGTCTTGAAGTTGAATAGGAGGAAACCAAAATGACTTTTGTTTTTGGCCTGTTTCTGTCTGTACGTAACATGACAGTTATTGCAAAATGAATGCTATTCCAAATGACTTTTCCACAAAAGGTCATCCTATCACATGCTGTGCATTTAATTCTGTGAATATATTTCTGCCTGGCCTACCATTGTGGAAATGAGGCTGCTTGTGTCTAATCGAAAATTTTCAAAGAAATCTGTTCAGAGTCTAAATTTGGTAAGCTACCTATCAAACCAATAAAAATGACCTTTCTCATTTTATATTTATAAACTTCCTCTTTGCTATTACTTCTAAGTAAAACATCTTCAGCAAATACAATTTCAGAGACTTCAAAAAGAATAATTCTACCTGCAGATTATAAAAAGATTATACACTCATTATAGAAAATTTAAAATCCACAAAATTTCCAGGACTTTTACAATATACCTATATTCAGTTTTAATAACCTCCAATATCAGTATGAATGTTGTCACAATAGGAAAATTTACAGATAACAATAAATTATCAGACATAACATGTTAAAATTCAGCTATAAATATGATGGAGGCACTGCAGCCCTTGCACTGAAATGGTCTAATTAATCCTCCAGTTTGGAAAAAATATGGTTTTAAAGGACCATTGTTGCCCAGCCGGCATGGCTCAGTGGTTGAGTACTGACCTATGAAACAGGAGGTCATGGTTCGATTCCTGGTCAGGGCACATGCTCTGGTGGATCCCAAGTGGGGGATGTGCAGGAGGTGGCCGGCTGATCAACAATTGACTCTCATCATTGATAAGGAAGGGAATAAATCAGTAAAACCCCTTAAGTAAGTGCCAGGCAGGTAGGTAATCACTTTAACTACAAACAATCACGCTCAAGCTACATAATCTTTACTTAGGATAATCTCCTTCAGTTACTTCCTTGTAGTTTTAACAGAAAAATATAGTAGTGATTT
>NW_006287917.1:139097-143873 GCF_000327345.1 Myotis davidii | reverse complement strand
GTGAAAAATTTTGATTATCTTTTTTTCGGTTTATAACTTATCTTTGACTGTCCACTTAGCTGAGCATAGACTGAAGAGAGAGACTCTACTACGCCATGTATTAATTGCAGGACCTGGTCAAGGTACAAAATCTTTTCAGTTCCTTATGGTTTCTAAATCATTTTCTAAGTCATTTTTCAGTGCCTATCTCCTGTGGAGTTTGTGTGAGAGGATTAAATGAATTACTGTAAATAAAGCGCATAGCAAAGTGTCTGACGCAGTAAGTGTATAATGAATGTTACAACAATGATATTTGGGACACATCCTCAGAGGCTCTAATTTGATTGGTTTGAGATGGGTATCAGTATGGGTGTTGTTTAAAGCTTCCTAGGGTCGGGGATCACAGCGGGAAGTGTTCAACTACAGACTGCAGCAAAAGATCCCCAACATTTCTCTACACTCCTTCATGCATTCGATTCCTGGTCAGGGCACATGCTCTGGTGGATCCCAAGTGGGGGATGTGCAGGAGGTGGCCGGCTGATCAACAATTGACTCTCATCATTGATATTTCTCTCCCTTTCTGAAATCAATAAAAAATTATATATATACATATTATATATATATATTATTTCATCTCTTTCCCACATTAATCCATCATCATGATGAGAAATCAGAGGCTTCTATTTACTGTCATATAGCTACTCCTACAAAACAGAGACTTGAAACCAGTCTTCTGACTTGAGAATCAGAGCTTCACCCCCATTTCCTAAACCGTACCCGACCCCCTGCCTGATATGGTAAATGAGGTGCCTTCCTGGAACATTTAAGGAGCATTCATAGGCTTACGTACTCCCATTACTTCCTTTTTTGGCCTTTCAGTGGTTTATTATATAGCCACCATTAGAGTTTTTACTCTGAATTAAAAATATTAGAAAAGCCATATAAATTTCAAACATTTGGGCTGTTAAAAGTAACATTAATTTATTAGCCTGGCAGAAATTTATTCAACTAGCTTTTTAATGCATTCCAACTTCTAACCCCACTGTTTTAGCTTAGGAATTCATAATTTCCACATAATCATAATAGCAATCATTTATTCATTCAATAAATATTTATGCCTACTAAATTCAGTCACTGTGTTAGCTGAAGGTAGTGAAAAGAAAAATGAGACACATTTCCAGCTCTCATATGATATCAATAAGCCTATGTGAAATTATAGCAGCTCAAAGAAAGAATCCTAATTGGTCTCCAGGGCTTCATTTTTGCCTTGTGCAATCTATCCTGCACCTAGCTGGGCCAATCTTTCTGATATGAAAAATTTTGATTATCTTTTTTTCGGTTTATAACTTATCTTTGACTGTCCACTTAGCTGAGCATAGACTGAAGAGAGAGACTCTACTACGCCATGTATTAATTGCAGGACCTGGTCAAGGTAAAAAATCTTTTCAGTTCCTTATGGTTTCTAAATCATTTTCTAAGTCATTTTTCAGTGCCTATCTCCTGTGGAGTTTGTGTGAGAGGATTAAATGAATTACTGTAAATAAAGCGCATAGCAAAGTGTCTGACGCAGTAAGTGTATAATGAATGTTACAACAATGATATTTGGGACACATCCTCAGAGGCTCTAATTTGATTGGTTTGAGATGGGTATCAGTATGGGTGTTGTTTAAAGCTTCCTCGGGCCGAGGATCACAGCGGGAAGTGTTCAACTACAGAATGCAGCAAAAGATCCCCAACATTTCTCTACACCCCTTCATGCGTGAGAACAAGAACAGAGGGACCTTAATTGTCACCCTCTATCCCCATAGGACAAGGATGGGGAAGTTAGGGACAAAGAGACATGGCAAAAACCTCACACAGCAAAAATAACTAACCAGAGAAAAAGCCTTGGAAATTTAACCTCTAAAATAGATGGTTTTTTGAGACAGAGGGAAACTAAGTATATATAATTTCTGGAGAAAAGAGTGACTGATTCTACAGACAATGAAAACGAGTGGGATTTGGTAGAGAAAAAAGAGCAAAAGGGTAGAGGGTGTGGAGAAGAGACCAGAGAAGTTGGAATATGAGGAAGGCACACTGGACCCTCACAGTGAGGCCTTCCCTCCAGTGGGTACGAAGGGAGGAAGGTTTTCCGACTTTCTCTCTGGCCACTTGTCCCAATT
Organism: Myotis davidii; assembly: GCF_000327345.1. Taxonomy (NCBI): domain Eukaryota; kingdom Metazoa; phylum Chordata; class Mammalia; order Chiroptera; family Vespertilionidae; genus Myotis; species Myotis davidii. Next base: position 141,732 of record NW_006287917.1, on the reverse strand, counting down.
CTGCTTTCTCCTTCCAGGCCACCTCCTCCAGACACTTGGGGATAAGTATGTGAACACCTCAAGAACCTTAACCCAAATCTGGTATTTTTATTCAGAGGTGGGTGCAATGGTATCTTCACTAGAGAAGCACTTTTTTATACCATGAACTGGAACCACTGCTGTGTGTGCAACCTACAGACACCAGTTGGGGAAGCCATAGAGCTTAACTCCAGACTCACCCACTCTACTGGTGATTCGACCAAAGTGTCCTTCCCTATCTGACAGTTCAAAAAATATAAAAAGAAAAAAGGAAGCCTCACAAAGTTTTGTGTCCTAATCCTCAAACCTGTTTCTTTTTTAAATTGAAAAATTTTCAACAAGAAAAATATATTTATATCATCTATATTTATATATATGTTATAACTATTTTATCTCCTTCCGGAGAACAAACTTAAAAAATTGAGTCATTGTTTATTGTAATAGCTGTGTAGAAATGATCTTATCTATTTCTTTCTGTTATTGCTTTTCTTTATATCCTCTACTATTATTTAACATTACAAAGCAATGTTACTGTATATTTATTAACAATAAATATCTGCAGACTAAGTCCGTTTTATAGATCATCTTTGATTTTCTGCAACTTACTTCCAAAATAATGACCTTTTCTCGATTTTTATCCTTTTTTGTTCTCTGCGATATTTCATACCATTAATCAGCCAACCCTTGAAAGTCTTCTGTCTTAATTTTTGTGGCAAACCATGTCCTCTTCCTTTGTGTTAGTATCATACAAAATGCTTTATGTGTATTATATATGATGCTGCATTTTCAAACTTGTTTTTAACACAATCCATGACAATAAATATACTTTATTTTATACTCCAATTCATCACTTACACACACACACACTCACACACACACACACACACACGCACACATGCACATACATATATACATTGTGTGTATCACTGGCACAAAGTGTTATGAAACACTTATTCTGTGTGTGATACATTCTACTATTTTTTCTCATATCATTTTGTAAAAGTGCTGATCACTCCTCACTACATTGTAAAATTACTTTCCCAATCAACAAGTCACAACCTATAGTTTGTAAAACATTACCATTATAAGGTAAACTTATAATAAATTTCTGAAGCAAGTATTATCGGTTCCATTTTACACATAATGAAACTGAGAGAAATTTATAACTTTTGAATCTAGAAAATGGCAGATATAGAGCTTGAATTCAGTTCTCACAGACTCCAAAATCTATAACCTTATTTACTCTATTATCTGGTATTCATCACTGATAATTGTTCTCTTTTAATTTATCCTTTGAAGAAGGATAAAGAATTAAGTTCCTTTAATTCTTTTTTCAGTTTGTTAACTTGGTCTCTTTCCATTTTTATTATGATGACCCTCTTATCAATCACTGCCTCCCATTCAGACTATTACTGTAGTTTCCTAACTACTCTTCCTGGTTTCAGATCTGTCCACTCACATTCATCCTAGGTGAATTACCAACTGGATCAAAGAGAAAGAAGAATGACTCAATTATGTTTATTTGTATTTCCTCAGTTGCAAGCACAGATCTGGATACTGAGTAGGCTTTTAATAACTACTTACAGGTTGTCCCCTTGAGTTCATATGATTCAGTTCCAACTTTAGATCAAAGGCTGCAGAATCTAGATGCTCTACCAGGTTTACTGGGAATAAGCTGATGGAAATTCATTCTCTGACCCATACAACAAACTGTCAAGTGCTCAATGTTGAGTCCAAATCACTAAGGCAATGGAATTCTCAAGATTTATACCTATTTGTTACGTATTATAATACTACTCCCAATACCTCCTGCCCCAAATCACCATTAGTAACATCATTTTAACACCAGTTCCAAATGTCAGTAAGAATTTTTAGAATCAACCTGGTTGGTTTTAATTCTAGCTGATGAATTTGTGCACCTATTCACACCAAAACAAAACATGCCAATTAACTTCTTCCATCCCACAGTGCTCTATCCCACATGGTCAGAATCTCAACTTAGGCAAGAAACCAACATCAAGACAGGGCTATCTACCCTAGAAGAATTCTATCCCAGCAATGTCAGGGAAATGTAATTAAAACCAAATTGTCTCCCAACCCAGAAATACTCTCCACAAAGGTAATAGAGAAACAAAAATGTTTCATTATTGAATAAGCATTAAACCAGAAGGGACATATACCATGAACAATCCACAAAGAGATTGCAAAGACAGAAAGAAATTTTAACCTTCTGTATGCCAAGGAGATACAATCCTTTATATACATGTCTTCAAGATAAGTAATTTGTACTCCAGTAAGAGAGCATGTAATGACCTTTTCTCGATTTTTATCCTTTTTTGTTCTCTGCGATATTTCATACCATTAGTCAGCCAACCCTTGAAAGTCTTCTGTCTTAATTTTTGTGGCAAACCATGTTCTTTTCCTTTCTGTTAGTATCATACAAAATGCTTTATGTGTATTATATATGATGCTGTATTTTCAAACTTGTTTTTAACACAATCCATGACAATAAATATACTTTATTTTATACTCCAATTCATCACTTACACACACACACACTCACACACACACACACACACACGCACACATGCACATACATATATACATTGTGTGTCTC
>NW_006287917.1:118546-138349 GCF_000327345.1 Myotis davidii | reverse complement strand
ATAAGCATTAAACCAGAAGGGACATATACCATGAACAATCCACAAAGAGATTGCAAAGACAGAAAGAAATTTTAACCTTCTGTATGCCAAGGAGATACAATCCTTTATATACATGTCTTCAAGATAAGTAATTTGTACTCCAGTAAGAGAACAATACCTCCTAAATTTATCCAGTAATTGGTGGTGACCACTGTTAGCTATGTAACTTTATCTAGAAGAGAAGCAAATTAACTTCTCATATCTTTTTGACAGGAAGTAGCTTTGTAACTTGGAGACAGACATCTACCTACATTTACTTCTACCTTCTCACAGAAACTTGGAGATAGGGGAGCTACCTCCCTGGGTGTTTATCTTTAAAAGAGAAGGCTCCCAGGTACTTGAGAAAGCATCCAGCTGACAAAAGGCCTTATCTTGTTTTCAAAAGGATTTATGTGTTTCAAAGATACAAATTTTCTGAAGTAAAGGCTCTAAGAAAAGGAAAGGATTGGGTTTCTCTTCCCTATTTTTAACAGGAGGAATTAAGCCTCATATTTTAAATTTTTGTATGTCCTTATAGCAACTAATACTTTAAAAAAGTATTAAAGGACAACCTTTATTGAAATATTTGAAGAGAAACAGCAGCAAGAAAGAGGAAGAGTAATTTATTTTACTATACGAATATGAGTATGAATGTTTTATGTATTTTTAAAATGTTTTAGTCCTGGCTGGTTTGGCTCAGTGGATAGAGCTTCGGCCTGCGGACTGAAGGGTCCTGGGTTCGATTCCGGTCAAGGGCATGCATGTACCTTGGTTGTGGGCACATCCCCAGTGGGGGGTGTGCAGGAGGCAGCTGATCAATGTTTCTCTCTCATTGATGTTTCTAACTCACTATCCCTCTCCCTGCCTCTCCATAAAAAATCAATAAAAAATATATTTAAAAAAAATAAAATGTTTTATTTCAATGTATTTTAAAATGTTTTATTTATTTAGTTTCCCCCCAAAAAAACACTATTAAAAATTCTTTCTGTCATGATTTGAAATTCCACACTTATAAACTATTTTCACATATGTATTTGTGAGTCTTCTATTCCTTGCAAGTTGTCTATCTAATTAATTAATACTGAAAATAGTCGGTTCTCGGCCTTTTGGCTAAGATCAAGTGTAATAAATATTGAAAAACAATTGCATTTTCAAAATTACTATGTTCACAATATGCTATAACTTCTGAGAGCTCTACTCTTTCTCATTACCCTTCTTTACTGTTGATCCCTTGATATTTTTAGATTTTTAACTTTTTGCAAAGTTTATTTAAAAGCAGATTGTCCAGATTTTTTGAAAAGCCTGCTTTTAGACATATATCTATATATGTATTTATATCTAGAGGAGGGGAGAGATGTAGCTATAGACAAAAAATATAGATTCTTGGAATGAGGCATGCAAGAGATTTCTATGTGTTACTTAATTCAATATCCTATCTTTAGAGTGCATTAAATATCCTTCTAAATCCATGATTCTCTCTTATAGTCTCATAGATTCTAAAAGTGCATGGTTTACCTTGGCATTTAGTTAGCGTTACATAGAAAGGGTTTTATAGAATTGCATTTAAAAAATTGATCTGATGTCTTCTTAGCATATTGTAATTAGAAGGCAAATACATAGACATGACAGAATTTATCAAGTGATTGTTTAAGACACCAGAGTCAAATTATATGCTTTATTGTTCATCTGATTCTGTTGCCCATTTAAATTTAGTGGAAAGGTAATCCAAAAAAGGATAAAATAATTTAATGTCAAGTACTACAGAATAACTACTATGCTTTTTATGTAAACAGACTGAACATTTAAAATTTATATTTTTAAAATTCAAATAATAATATAATTTTAAAAGCCTGAAAGTGTGCTACAAGGTCCATAATGGGAAACAGTGATTTCCTGTCCCACTCCTCCTTAGCCTGAGGCTCTTCCTCCAGAGGTAATTAATTCCATTCTCTTTTGCTGTTTCTGCTGGAATTTATCTCCAGAATTCTAAAAGAATGATTTCATTATTATTGCTTATCCTTTTATTTCCTGTTATTGTTGTGAAATACTTCAAAGAGGAAGTGATACTTAAATAGAATGTTAAAAGATGACATGTTCTCCATGTTTCCTGTGGGATCTTGAGGTGGAAAAACGAGGCAAGTATAAAGAGCAGGATGAATGGAGGTAGTGATGAAGTACAATGAGGGGGTTCTAATCTATGGTGACAGGAGATTTGATTTGGATGGTGGGCACACAGTACAATACATAGATCTTGTAACATAGAAATCCATAACTGAAACCTTTATGATATTAACCAATGTCGGCCCCAATAAATTTAATTTAAAAAGAGGGGGGGACAATTATAAGGAGAAGGATAGTACTGAAGTACAATGAGGCATCCTATGGGGACTTCTGTAAGGTTCTCCAAAATGAAACTCTTTAATTACTAGTCAGAAGACTAGTTTCTTACCGTGTGTGTGAGCGTTTGTAAATAGAGAGGAGTTGATATGTATTATATTTAATAGCCATTTTAATCTGCATATTAACATATTGGTCCTGTTCTGACACTTGTAGTGGTTGGTTTACTTATACAAGCCTTTAGATGAACAAAAGCATATTTAAACAATGACCTAGGAACAAGAAGTAAATTCATATTCTTTAGTAATCTGTGGGACTCAATAAAAAAGTTTGCATGTTACAAACCTTTGTGAAGGTAAATGCCATCCCTAAAATACAGACTATTCAATCAAGAACAGAGTGGTCAGCAAAAGCTTCTTTCTCTTATCAACTAATTGTTGTCCTTGGGTACCTGGGACTCAGCACCTAGCCCACCATATAGCAAACATGTACTAAACATTTATCAGCTACGTAAATAAACTGATCAATTGTATAAATAAGTATGAGCATAGCCCTAAGCCAAAGGACGTCTGGGATGAAGGCATGGGAGGTCAGAAGGATATGGGTATGTGGGTGTGTGTAGGGGATGGGAAACAGAAAAGAAAAGGAACCTACATGTTTAAGAGTAATAGCAACATTACAAAACCAAGGGAAGACATTTGAAGGAAGATATGCTAGTAAAAGAGGAGGTGAGATAAAGAAACAAGTTAAAACCATTCACTAGAAAAAAAAAGGGATTCAGGGGGAAAGGATTGACAATACAAACGTATAGTCTGTTTTCTATTCATATACATTGAGCTTTGAATATATATAGCTCAACTTCCATGTGAAACAGATCAAAAATAAGTGCAGTGAACTCGCACAAGCTTGGCTCTGAACCATGAAATCCCTTGGCAGTATAGTGGGACAGTAGTAGGGTTGGGGGTGGTGAGAATCAACCCCAGTAACATTGCTCTGGGCAGAGGTTTATGCAAATGCACGTGATATTTTAATGAAGATGTGCGGTTGCTAATGCTAACCTCACACTTGCATTCACATTACCATGACAACCAGTGGCTCTCCAGAGTTCAGATATAGAGTAATGCCTTGCTTATGCCTAAACATGTAACTTGGTTTTTTATGTGGCTAACAAAGATTACACTGAAAAAAAAAAAAATAAACCTCGAGCCAAATCTGACAGATATGAGAAAAATTCATTTCTGAAAACAAATGTTTAAAATAATTACTGCCTATATCGGCTGCCTAATTCCCAGGATAAATCCCAAGGTGTGTGGTAATACAAAAGCCCAGCCTGTGAATTTTTTTGGCCCTGAGTGCTAGAATTCTGGAGCAAAAATGACTTTGCAGCATGAGCTTCAATAACAATTACTGCCAGGGCAGTGTTGGAAGCACTTCACTGACAACTACTTCTCTGGGAAAGAAGAGACTTGAGCCAGGCTAATTAATTACATCCCTAAAGAAATCTTTTCTCCTGGAAGACTTCTTGGTTTTGATTCATGCCACATCGCTGAGTAGTAAATTGCATCTTTTAAACACTAATCATGTTCCCTGGTCCCCTGCCTGCCCTCTGTTGACTTTTTAAACATAAACAACAGCCAGGTACTCTCAAAATGTAAGGTATAAGAAAAAAACAGGTTTCACATCCCCCCCCCCCCTTTTTTTAGAGCTGAGACGAACCAAGTTCATTGTCACATGTAGGTAGGTAGCTCTATGCTGTGTTCCTTGAACTTCATCTCCCTCACCATCTACCCAGTCTACCCCTGAAAGGAACATACACTGTAAGAATGATTACATGGGATTGAAGGATCCTACATGAGAGAAGAGTGTGTGACTCTCAATTATCCAATTCAGGTTCTTGCAGGGGAAAGGGTGACCTGATTTTGTCTCTAAGGGCAAGGAAATCCTACTTGATAATGGCATGGGGATGGACAAAAAGGAGAAGAGACTTGTAGCAATGAGAATTGGCATTTCTGACAGCTTTCCATTTCTGTTGCATACAGAGCCTGATGTTTTAATATATGATCTTGTTTTATCTTTATCTCAACCCAATAAGAAGGGTTGTGCAGTTTACTTCCTATATTGGGAGGCAAGAAGTCTTGGAGGCTGACTATAACCACTAGAAGGAAGAGATACCTCCTTGCCAAGCCACCTGGTAGAGCAGCAGTTCTCAACCTGTGGGTCATGACCCCTTTGGGGGTCGAACGATCCTTTCACAGGGGTCGCCTAAGACCATCGGAAAACACATATATAATTACATATTGTTTTGGGGATTAACACTATGCTTTAATTATGTTCAATTTGTAACAATGAAATTGGGGGTCACCACAACATGAGGAACTGTATTAAAGGCTCGCAGCATTAGGAAGGTTGAGAACCACTGTGGTAGAGGAGCTGCATCATCTCAGAGCAGGTGCTCTTTGCGAATGCACACAACATTTTCTTAAAAGTTAGCAATGGCTCTGCACCCTGTGAAGTTTGAATTATTACCCCCCTGTAAGAGATAAGGAAACCAGACTGCAGAGAGATTAAGCAAACTACTGAAGGTCACTTAGTAAAGACTTAATATCTTGGTGGTTCTACTTTCAAGACCCCTGCTCTTTCCATTCTACCAGGCTTCCTGAGTTCGACCAGGTCTCAAAGAGTGTCCCCAGAGAGCCAGGCTCATTGCACAAACACTTTTCAAGCTTCTCCTTATGTGAAGCCCCATTTGCTAAAGCATGTTACATGGCCAAGCCCAGAGTCAATGTGAGAGGGACTTTGCCTCCACCACTTGATGGGAAAAATAGCAAAGTCTCATTGCTTGTATATTGCCATGGGAGGCAATTGTGCCTATTAATCTGTCAAAAGGGGTAAACTAGCCCTAACTGGTTTGGCTCAGTGGATAGAGCATCGGCCTGCGGACTGAAGGGGCCCAGGTTCGATTCTGGTCAAGGGCATGTACCTTGGTTGCGGGGAACATCCCCAGTAGGGGGTGTGCAGGAGGCAGCTGATCACTGTTTCTTTCTCATTGATGTTTCTGACTCTCTATCCCTCTCCCTTCCTCTCTGTAAAATATCAATAAAATATATATATTTTTAAATAAAAGTACCGCAGACAATGGAGACAATGCATGGGAAGTCTTGAAATTGAGGAAGAGCTTGGTATATTAAACTCATTATTATTAGTCCTCCCATACTGATTCTGTCTCACCTGTTATGGGTTGAATTCTGTCCCCAAAAAAGATATGTTGAAGTCCCATTTCTGGTATCTATGAATATGGGCTTATTGGGAAACTAGAGGCCCGGTGCACAAAATTCGTGCAATGGCGGGGGAGGGGTCCCCTCAGCCCAGATTGCAAGAGGGCGCAGGACAGGCTGAGGGACCCCATCGATGCATGATTTGGGCTGGGGATGGATACAGGTGGTTGGCCATCTGGGGAGAGACCATGGGAGGGCTCTAGGGTGTGTGCAGCCTGTCTAGCTCATTCTGGATCAACCGGACCCCAGCAGCAAGCTAACCTACCAGTTGGAGAGTCTGCCCCCTGGTGGTCAGTGCACGTCATAGCAAGAGGCTGAGTGGCCTTAGCATATCATTAGCATATTATACTTTGATTGGTTGAACAGACAACCGGTTGAGCAAACACTTAGCATATTAGGTTTTTATTATATAGGACCAGAGGCTCAGTGCACAAATATTCGTGCACTTGAGCGCGTCCCTCATCCTGGCCTATGCCCTCTCGCAGTCTGGGACCCCTCGGGGGATGACCACCTGCTGGCTTATGCCTGCCCCCTGGGGGATTGGGCCTAAGCTAGCAGTCAGACATACCTCTGGCAGACCGGGAGCCCTCGGGGGATGTCTACTTGCCAGCGAGGAGCAGGCCTAAGCTGCAGTCGGACATCCTTAGTGCTGCTGAGGAGGTGGGAGAGGCTCCCACCACCACCGCTGTACTGGCAGCCATCAGCCTGGCTTGTGGCTGAGCAGAGCTCCCCCTGTGGGAGTGCACTGACCACCAGGGGGCAGCTCCTGCATTGAGCGTCTGCTCCCTGGTGGTCAGTGTGTGTCATAGTGACCAGTCATTCCCAGTTGTTCTGCTGTTAGGGTCAATTTGCATATTACTCTTTTATTATATAGGATAGAGGCCTGGTGCATGGGTGGGTGCCGGCTGATTTGCCCTGAAGGGTGTTCCGGATCAGGGTAGGGGTCCCCACCGGGGTGCCTGGCCAGCCTGGATGAGGGGATGATGGCTTTTTGCATTCTGGTCACAACCCCTTCATGGTGGAGGTCCCCACTTGGGTACCTGGCAAACCTGGGTGAGGGGCTGAGGGCCATTTTCCGGCTGGCCACACCCCCTTAAGGGTGGGAGGTCCTGTTGGGGTGCCTGGCCAGTCTGGATGAGGGGCTGCTGGCTATCTGCTGGTTGGCCAAGCCCCCCAATGGGGATCATAACCCCATGAGAGTGTGGCCAGCCTGGGTGAGGGGCTGATGGCTGTTTGAAGGCTGGCCACAGCCCCTTCAGGGTAGGGGTCCTCGCTGGGGTGCCTAGCAAGCCTGGGTGAGTTGTTTGTGGCTGTTTGCAGCTGGCCACAGCCCCTTCAGGGTGGGGGTCCTGCTGGGGTGCCTGGCCAGCCTGGGTGAGGGGCTGATGGTTGTTTGCAGGCTGGCCACAGCACCCAGCCACCCAAGCTCCCAGTGGAGGCCGGCTGAAAGCAGGTATTTGGGATTTATTTAGCTTCTATAATTGAAACTTTGTTGCCTTGCGTGGAGGCAACAGCCGGCCAGGGCAGCCGGAAAGCTTCACTTCCTCCATCACCAGGGCAACCAAGCCTCCTGCTTGCCCCAGCTCCGTGGCTGCTCTTCAGGGTAGGGGTCCTTGCTGGGGTGCCTAGCAAGCCTGGGTGAGTTGTTGGTGGCTGTTTGCAACTGGCCACAGCCCCTTCAGGGTGGGGGTCCTCACTGGGGTGCCTGGCCAGTTGGGTGAGGGGCTGAGGGCCGTTTTCAGGCTGACCACACCCCCTTCAGGGTGGGGGTCCTGCTGGGGTGCCTGGCCAGCCTGGGTGAGTGACTGATGGCTGTTTGCATGCTGGCCAAGCCCCCCAGTGGTGACCCTCACCCCAAGGGTGTCTGGCCACCCTGGGTGAGGGGCTGATGGTTGTTTGCAGGCTGGCCACAGCACCCAGCCACCCAAGCTCCCAGTGGAGGCTGGCTGAAAGCAGGTATTTGCGATTTATTTAGCTTCTATAATTGAAACTTTGTTGCCTTGTGTGGAGGCAACAGCCGGCCAGGGCAGCCGGGAAGCTTCGCTTCCTCCATCACCAGGGCAACCAAGCCTCCTGCTTGCCCCAGCTCCGTGGCTGCTGGCCACCATCTTGGTTGGGTTAATTTGCATATAGTTGTTCTGATTGGCTGGTGGGTGTGGCTGGTGGGCGTGACTTGTGAGTGTAGGGTAGGTACAGTCAATTTGCATGTTTCCCTTTTATTAGATGAGATAGGGTCTTTGCATATAATCCAATTAAGATAATGTCAATGGGGGAAAAGGCCATGTGATGAGAGAGACAGAGATTGGAGTGATGCACATGCAAGCTAAGGAACTTCAAGGATTGATAGCCACCAACAGACTCGAGGAGAAGACAAGGAAGGATTCTCTCTTACAGGATTCAAAGGGAACATGGCCTTCCCATCCCCATGATGTTGGAACTCTGATTTTAATACGTTTGATTTCTATTCTTCAGAATTCTAAGTCATCCAGTTTGTCATACTTTGTTACAGTAGCCCCAGGAAAGTAATACACTGTCTACCTCTCAAAGATTGTTCTAGCCTGCTCTCAGTGCCTCTTATGTCCATTTCATAACGTTTTAAAATGCATTTAACCAATAGGCAAAGACATAATGATAATTCTGCACTTCTTTAGTATGCAAACTAAAGAAGGCAAAGGAACACAGGCAGGCAATGCAACCCTCATGTAAATAGCTAGGAAACATGGATTCTGTCACTATTTTGTCAGAAAACTATTCCTCCATCCATTAGCTAGCTGACCTTGAGCAATCTTTGTAACTCTCCAGGATATCCATCTTGTAGTGTTGCTGTGGTGAGGGGAGCCAATGTTGCTTTCAAAACATAGATTCTTGGAAACGGAACTAAAATAATGGCAGTGAAAATAAGAACTGCTAATGTTTATGGTGATATATTTAGCAAATCAATTAATTTCTCTAGGCTTCAGTTTCTTTGTATGAATATTTTTATTTATAACACAGGAATATTTTTATTCATTCGCTCAATAAGTACTTATCAAGCACCTACATTATACCAGACACTGTGCTTTGTGCTGAGGACATATAGTAGTGAACAAACCCCTGCCCTGTGGAGCTGCCTTCTAGTGGGAGAGATTGACCATTAACATAAACAAGTAAATACATGGAAAGTCAGATGGTGATAAATGCTATGAAAAAACAAAACAACAGAACCTGGCAAAACAAGATTTAGAGTGGCAGGAGGGTGAGCAGTAGCCTTTGCCATTTGACATGGAGTGGTCAGGAACACCATGATTTTGGAGATGATGAAGGAATGATTCACGTAGGTGTTTGAGGGAAGAACATTGCAGGCAGAAGGAACAAGAAATACAAATACTCTGACCTAGGGTAGCACCTATTTTGTTGAACAAACAGGGTGAGTGTGATTCAAATTTAAAAAGGTACTGCTAAAAGCCTCTAGGCCAGGGGTAGGGAACCTTTTTTTCTGCCAAGGACCATTTGTATATTTAGAACATCATTCTTGGGCCATACAAAATTATCAACTTAAAAATTAGTCTGCTATATTTGGTCAAACATTTAGTTAACTCACCTCTACTGTCTTGGCAGGGCCAGGCCAAATGATTTCATGGACTGTGGGTTGGACGTTTCCCCACCCCTGCTGTAGGCATTAGGACATTTTCATCCAAGGCATTAATTAATCAGCACCTATAAACATTTGATACATGCTAAATATTATTTTTAGATTAATTATAAATATTCCTTTTTAAAGTCTGATGAAAATGGTAGCAATGTAGATATAAATACATATGAGACAAATAGCTGAAAAATGAGAAAACAATTGCAGCTTGGGGGAAATGAGAGTAAAGAAAATAGGAACCTAAGGAACACTTTCTTACGCCTCAGTCCCACATAAGCCTCCATGTAGGAAGCAGAATGTGAAAGTCCATTGATAAAGGCAGAGAGCTGGGAAAGTAGTCTCTAAGAACAGTCCAAACAAGATCTTGGAGTAGTGAAAGGTTGTCATAGGCAGTCCATGCCTCATTCCCAGCCTTCTTCTTCTCTACCCACTTGAGCACTCACCAGTATCAAGCAATACATCTGAATAAATCTCTTATGTCCATCCATACTTTCCTCTCAATTCTCCTCCTCCCCCCTTTTTATTATCACTAGTCCAGTTCAGTTGCTTATCACTTTATTGACCTCTAAATCATTAGTCTCCCTAATAGTTTCCTTCTCTCCAACCTCCCCCTATATTCATCACTGCCCACACCAGTGGTTCTCAACCTTCTGGTCCTTTAAATACATGTTGTGACCCAACCATAAAATTATTCTCATTGCTACTTCATAACTGTAATGTTGCTACTGTTATGAATCGTAAGGTAAATATCTGATATGCAAGATGGTCTTAGGCGACCCCTGTGAAAGGGTCGTTAGACCGCCAAAGGGGTCGAGACCCACAGGTTGAGAACCGCTGGTCTAGTGACCTAGGCATTCATCATTTGTAGAAATGAGCAAGGTGAAGTGGTTGCATGCAGGACACTTAATCTTCTGGAAAGACCAGGGAGTTTCCGGAGCCCTTAGCATCATGAGTGCCACTTAAGGGTTGTAGTGGTGTTTTGGTTAAAAAAAACCCTCAGTGCACTGAATATTGTTTCTCCCTCTTCCACAAATATACTGGGTTTTTTGTTTGTTTTTTTTTTCATGTGTCATTTCTCAGTGATTTCCCTTATCTAGAGAAGAGTAGGTAGGGGAAAAAAAATCAAGCTAAGGGTCAATTCAATTTCTTTTAGTCCTTAAGGGCTCATAAAAACATCTCAGGACAACAGGTAAAATAGAACAGGGCTTAAAAGCCAGCAGGATATGGTTCTGGTAGACTATTTCTTAATATTTAATAAAGGTTCTGATTATCTCAGCTGTTAGTAAGGAAACTAAAAGAAAAGGGTGGGTTTTCTTCTTGTTGTTGTTATTTTTGTGCCTGGGCCAGAGAATCAAAAACAGAGAAGCCAGTGTGGTGGTAGCCATGGTAACAGAAGTAAGACAAATCAAAGTAAAAGATGATTCTCAGGGAAAGTGAATCAAAGCTCATTTTTCTATCAGTCTCTGAACTGCAGATGTTCTAGATTGTTTTCCTTTACAGCTAACCAATCTCCCTATTTATAGTCTTTTTTTGGTACTCCCCCACCCACTGATGCCAACATGAACAATCTGCCCATATTTCCCTCCTCTGTTTAAAAATCAATTGATTTTACTACTATCATCTCTAACATAAAGTATGACTAATAAGATTAATCAAAACTTGGTCTCAATTTCAGACTTTGTGTCCTAACCTCATGCAATCCAAGAACTAAACACATGAAACCATGATTTGCTCCTTATCATCTACCAAGGCCCAGTGAATAGCCCCTGCAGAATGGACCACTCCTTCAACTATAACCTCGGGACATCAGTACTATCATGGAAATTTTTACCATGTTTTATTTATTTGTTGATTTTTGTCTCCACCTCTGGATGATAATCTCAGAAGAGTCCCCATGTTTATTTGCAACTCTACACTGTCTATTACCACGGTTCCTACAACAAAGTTAAATCCCAACATATACATTTTTAAAAAAATATTTTTTTATTGATTTCAGAGAAGAAGAGAGAGGGAGAGAGAGAAAGAGAAACATCAATGGTGAGAGAAAATTACTGATCAGCTGCCTCCTGCACACCCCGCACTGGGGATCGAGCTGGCAACCCGGGCATGTGCCCTGACAAGGAACTGAACCGTGATCTGTTCATAGGTCAATGCTCAACCACTGAGCCTCACCAGCTGGACCTAATATATACATTTTAAATAAATTAGTGGTCAGAGAAATTAGTCTAGGGAAATCTAAGTAGCATAGCAAGTAAAAGTTGTTCATCTTGAATCAGTGAAGCAGATAGAAAGGCACTAATGAGTTCCTGTCAAAGAAATGAGTAATGAGTAAATATAACATGGGCAGTAATTTTGAGATAGAGGATAGTCTTATAAGTAGCAAAGAAACTATGCAAATGAAATGAAGTGAAAAATGAGATCAGAGAATAATTACAATGAACAGGTAAGTAGTAAGACTTCTGGTCTATAACAAAGATCATTATGAAGAAACAAAGAGATAATTTTGAAGTTTAGTATGCTTATTGCCACACTTCCGCTTTAGCAGTTAGAAATATGAGATAAGCTCAGCAGGTTTTAATGCATGCTTGCACATTGGAGCTAGAACTCCTCAGCCACAAAGATAAGCCCAAAGGAGAAATTAATTCCTGGAAAGACAATGATCTTACTGGTTGCAAAAAAAAAAAAAAAAATGTTACACTAAATTGATTGTTCATTCCTTGCTCTAATACAAGAGAAACGGCAATAAATTGACCTTTTGACTACTATCTAATTTTATCTATCTTTTCCTGTAATATATTTATGGATGCAGGAGGTATAAATTTAATCAATACCTCAACATAGCAATTCTCATGTTTGCAGTGAGTTAAGTTCACCTTCATATATTCGTAGCCATTCTTAAACTTTTTATTTATTTATTTATTTATTTTAATCCTCACCTGAGAACATACATATTGATTTTTAGAGAGCGGGGAAGGAAGAGAAAGAGTGCGTGGGAGAAACATCGATGTGAGAGAAAAACATCAATGTACTGCCTTCTCAGGGCATGCCCTGACTGCCCCATGATGGAACTCACAACCTAGGTATGTGCCCTGACTGGGAAATGAACCCATGACCTTTTATTATACAGGATGCCACTCCAACCAACTAAGCCACACTAGTTATTTTCAAAGGGAATATTGCTACACTAGAAGCCAGTGTGCTCACTTTGACAGAAGCTATGCTAAGTTTCCCTTCAATATGCTCCAATAATCAACATGGATTTATACACCAGCACACTATCTTTAGTCCATTGCTGTTCATGTGGGGAAAAGGTATGGAAAGCCCTAGACCAGTGATGGCGAACCTATGACACGCATGTCAGAGGTGACACACGAACTCATTTTTTTGGTTGATTTTTCTTTGTTAAACGGCATTTAAATATATAAAATAAATATCAAGAATATCAAACTTTGTTTTACTATGGTTGTAAATATCAAAAAATTTCTATATGTGACATGGGACCAGAATTAAGTTAGGGTTTTTCAAAATGCTGACACACTGAGCTCAAAAGGTTCGCCATCACTGCCCTATACCAAATTAATTTGTGAGCAAATACAGTTGAAAAACAAAAGTTCAATTTAATTAAAAGAACACTGGACTAGGACTCAAAACCTAGACTCCAATCTTGGATTGGCCACTGCATGAATCTGGAAATATTACCTAAATTCAGAAGTTCCTGGTCCTTCTTTGTAAATATTGAGATAGGTGGTTAGACTCAACTTAAGTTGAAATATTTTTAGGGATGGTGAGGAAGAATGACAAACAAGCAATGGATTTGAGGACAGATAGTAAGTATTTCATTTAAATAGATAATTATGGAGACACAATTAGGGTAGGAGATAGAAAAGAGGAAGGCTAAGAAGAGGTTGATATTCTGGGAGGACAACAGGTAGTTCGGGAACTAGGAGTCCTGATAAGATTAAAGAAATGCTATGAAATGAGAAAATTAAAGGAGTTTATTAGCCCAGAGTGGTATTGTGTGAAGTCAAATGATTTCCCTTGATATTTTTCAGCTTTTGATATTTTTTCTAACAACCTATAAATACCTTCTTGCTAAAATACCAGAAGTTTCTACTGTTCAGGGAGTCAGGAGGGATACTTTGTAGGTGGTGTGTATGCTATATGCCATTGACCCACCTCCACCTCCTGGCAACCTTATAAATGAGTGATGTCCATAGTGTTCTGTCCTCTACTGTAGACTCAGGCCCATGGCTTCTTACATGGAGTCAATTCATCTCATGTTTGTTCTTCCTCTTTTTCTACTGCTTTCTGTTTTTTTCAACAAACCAACTTCTCATGATGTGCCTGAAGTACTACAGCTTCGGTTTTGTCATTTTTTGCCTCTAGTGATGTTTCAGTCCTAATTTGCTCTAGACCCATTGTTCATCTTGCTGTTGTTCAGGGTATCTATAGAACTCTTCTCCAACACCATATTTCAAGTGAATCATTTTTTTCTCCTGTCAGCCTTCTTCACTGTCCAACTTTCATGTCTGTGCATAGTAATTGGGTATATGAGGGTGTGGATGACTTTAGCCTTGGTCTCTAATGGCACATTTTTGCTCTTGGTGATCTTTCCTAATTCTTCCATTGTTGCCCTTCTGAATCTCAGCCTTCTCTTGTTTTCCTGGCTTCTCTTGTTTCCATTTGAATTAATGACTGAACCGAGATCAGCAAAATTGTCAACAATTTCAATGTCTCCATGGTCTATGGTACAGTTGTGCATTTCTTCTGTAGTCATAATTTTTGTCTTCTAGATGCTATTAAACTGCAGTCCTGCTTTGTCACTCTCTCTTTTTACTTTCCTTAGAAGCTGTTTCAAATAATTGCTACTTTCTGCCAGTAATATGGTGTCATCTTCATATCTTTAGTTATTAATATTTCTTCCACTAATCTCACTCCTTCCTCTGAGTCTATCCAAACTTTTCATATGTAATATTCTGCATAGATATTAAACCAACAGGGAGATAAGATGTACCCTGGTCTGACACCTTTGCCTAAAGCAGGGGTGGGAATATCTTATACATGCCTATGATCTGTACAAGACTCACAGAAATATTTGGTCTGGCCAAGCCAAGGCAATAGGGGTGAGTTAATTAAATGTTTGACCAAATATAGCAGGTTAATTTTTAAGTTGATAATTTTGTATGGCCTGTGAATAATATTATAAATATCCAAATGGTCCTTGGCAGGAAAAAGGTTCCCCACCCCTGGCCTAAAGGCAACGACTGTTTTTTTCATATTCTGTCCCAACAGTGGCTTCCTATCCACAATACAGGTTACACATCAGCACAATTAAGAGCTGAGGCACACCCATTTCGTCCAGAGCAACCCATAGCTTTTCATAATTGATGCTATCAAAGGCTTTACTGTACGTAGTCTGTAAAACATAGACTAACCTTCTTTTGAAATCTTCAATTATTCAGCATGTTCTTGCAATTAGATATCAAGTGCCTCTTCCTTTTCTGAATAAGCCCACCCGGCATTTCTTACTTTGTATGAAGTAGATGCCTTTGTTGCACCATCTTGAACACTGCTGTACTTGAGTGAGAACTTTGAACAATGGTCCTATAATTATTGCAATTCTTGGCATTTCCTTTCTTGAAGATTGGGATGTATATTAAATGTTTTTAGTCTGTATGCCATTGTTTTGTTTTCCATATTTGTTGAAAAATTCTTTTAGGATTTTGACAGATTGAGTCTCTGTGGCTTGAAATAATTCTATTGGTATCTCATCTACTGCTGATAATTTATTTCTTTCCAATATTTTTGGAGCATTTTTCACTAAAGTTTCTACATTTATAGATTCTTCCTCATAGGAATTTCTTCAAAGGTATTTGTCATTCTTTTGTTTACTAGTATTCTGTATAGATTTTCAGTTTCCACCATCTTTTGATTTTCTCCTTGTCAGATGACGTGCTTCCTTGGTGGTCAGTCAGCATTCCTAATCTAGATTTGAATTTCCTTTTATTTCTTGAATCTTCTAGTAGAAATCACTTTGTGTGTGTGTGTGTGTGTGTGTGTGTGTGTGTGTGTTTCATTTCTATTGTTCTTTTCAATCTCATTACATTGACTATTGTAAGAGTTCTCTTTATCTCTATGTGATAGTCATTACAAATTTATTCAGGACTCTAACCCTGTTTTTGCCACCTTTTGCCTCTCACTTTTTAATGAGCTCATATAAAAAATTTCTCAATATTGGTTTACACTTTTTGTGTTGAGGTTCTTGAAAAAATATTCTTCTCTAAATAGAAATAGATGAAAACTCTCACTGATGTTTCTATTTCTCTCCTTCTCCCTTCCTCTCTGAAATCAAAAATACTTTAAAAAATAATTATATCTAACTTTTCCTCATAAACCATGCAAGCAAGAAGAGAGTGGAGTGAAATATTTAAATTGTTGAGAGAATAAAAGGACTCTGTACCCTGTGAAATTATCCTTAAAAGTGAACAAAAATTAAAGACTTTTGCAGACAAATAAAAATTTAGAAAATTCATTGTCAGTAGGCTTGCCTGCAAGAAATATTAAAAGTTCTTTTGAAAAAAGGAAAATATAAAAGTCAGAAACTCAGGCCGACATAAAGAAGGGAAGATCACCAAAAAAGGAATAAGTGAAAGTAAAATAAAATCTTTTATTTTTCTTATTTTAATTGAGCTAACAGATAACAGTTTGTTCAAAATAATAGCAATAATGTATTCAATTATATATGCTTATGCATATTATGTAATACTATGCTTTTGTATGCTAATCCTGATTTATATGTTAATATATATGTTATATATGCTAGTACTAATATATAAGTGAAATTAATAACAACAATGGTACAAGAGACAGGAGGGATGAGTTAGGGTTATTTTGTTACTATAAGGTATTCATACTAACCTGTGAAGTGGTATAGTGTTATTTGATGGTGGACTTTGGTTAGTTGTAAATGTATACTGTAAACTCTAGGACAGCAACTAAAAGTAAAAAAAAAAAAAAAAAAAAAAAAGAGGGGGGGATAACTGATATGCTAACAAAACAATGAAAATAAAAGCGTATAAAATGTTGAATTAAAGTGGAAGACAAAAAATAGGAACAAAATGCAAGAAAAATGAAAAACAGTAATAAATAGGAAACTCCTAGAAAATAACTTAAAGAAAAATCTAGATGACTTTGGGTTTAATTATGACTTTTTTAGATACAACACTAAAGACAAGATCCATAAAGGAAATAATTGGTAAGTGACAGAGAGAGAAAAAATATTTGTAAGAAACCCGTTATGATAAGAACCAAAATATACAAAGAACACTTTTTTAAAAACATATATTTTTATTTATTTCAGAGAGGAAGGGGGAGAGAGAGAGAGAGAGAGAGAGAGGTAGAAACATCAATAATGGGAGAGAATCATTGATTGGCTGCCTTCTGCACACCCCGTACTAGGGATCCAGCCTACAACCCGGGCAAGTGCCCTTGACCAGAATAGAACCCAGGACCCTTCAGTCCGCAGGCTGATGCTCTATCCACTGAGCTGAACCAGATAGAGCCACAAAGAATTCTTAAAACTCAAGAATAATGACACAAATAACCTGATTAAAACACTGGGCAAAAGATCTTAACAGATAACTAAATAACAAAGGATATGCAGATGCAAAATTAGCATATAAACAGATAATCTACATCATATGTCAACAAAGAAATAAAAATTAAGACAACTAAGTACCACTACACTCATATTAGAATGGCTAAAATCTGGAGCACTGGCAACACCAAATGTTGGCTAGGCTATGGAGAAACACGAACTCTCACTCGTTGGTGGGAATGCAAATTGGTACAGACACTTTGGAAGACAGTTTGGTGAGTTCTTACAAAATTAAACATACTTTTGCCACATGATCCAACAATCATACTTCTTACTATTCAAAGAAACTGAAATTTTATGTCCATGGAAAACCCTGCACATGTATGTTTATAGCAGTTTTATTCACAATTGCCAAAACTTTGAAGGAACTAAGATATCCTTCAGTCGCTGAATGGAAAAATAACCGATAGTACAAAGACAATGGAATCTATATAATAAAAGCCCAAGCGACCTTTATGGGGGAAGGAACAGAATGACCAGTCACTATGATGCGCACTGACCACCAGGGGGCACATGCTCAATGCAGCAGCTGCCCCCTGGTGGAGAGTGCACTCCCACAGGGGGAGTGCCGCTCAGGCAGAAGTTAGGCTGACGGCTGGTGAGCACAGCTGCAGTGGCGGGAGCCTCTCCCACCTCCATGGCAGCGCTAAGGAGCAGCAAGCTGAGTGGTAGGGAGCAGCGATCAGGCGGGCAATAAGGAGCGAGGGGCTCTGGACTGCAAGAGGGATGTCCAACTGCTGGCTTAGGACTAATTCCCATGGGGAGAGGGCCTAAGCCAGCAGGTGGACATCCCCTGAGGGGTCCCAGACTGAGAGAGGGTGCAAGCCAGGCTGAGGGAAGCCCCCCAGTTCATTAATTTCATGCACCAGGCCTCTTGTATTAGCAATAATAAAAAAAAAGTTATCCAGCCAAGAAAAGACATGGAGGAAACTTAAATGCATATTACTGAGTAAAAGCAGCCAACTAAAAAGGCTACATATTGTATGGCTCCAAATATATGACATTCTTGAAAAGGCAAAACTATGGAGATAATAGAAAGATCAGCAGTTGCCAGGGGCTGTGATTTAAATAGAATGAACACCAAGAATGAACAAATTACCAATCCAGGTGCTGTCATTTGCACAAACCTCTGATTATTCATTGTCATAGTTAACTAATGTATAAAATAAAGTCATTAGAAAGTCAATATTTAATATGTCTTATAGTTCCAGTAGTCCATAAGTCTATGAATTCTCCATGTTCCTATACAACTCCATCTCTCTGGCCATGAACACTGGTCTTCTTTTGGGCACATGATCCAAACTGAACAAGTGGTTATCTTCTCTGAAATGTTTAGACTTAGAAACAGGCATAGCAGCAGAGATCAAACTGTAAGAAGTAAAGCTTAGCAACTACTTTCTGTCAGCTTTGCTGTCAAGGGAAGAAAGTTTGACTAAAGAGAAAGAGAAATTTAAGTAAATTGCATTTAAATAGCAAAAAACAAATCTGTAGTTTTGACAATCTATTCTTATTTGTTTCATTCTCGGTGATGCCATATAAGACAGACTTAGCTTTAGAAGATTAAGTCACAGGATATACAGAAAAATTGGATTTAAAAAATATCTATTGTATGAGCCAATTTTCTTAAGCCACTTACATATCTTGCTGAAAAATAGAATGCTAGAAAGGGCTTAGATTAAAGATTGAGATAAAGAGATCCAAGCAAGAGTTCTTATTTGAAGATCATTTATTATGAATCAGGAACTTTACAAATAGTACTTGCCACTCATAAAATAACCCAGAGAGATAAGAATATCATCTCAATTTTCCATAGGAGGAAATTGAGACTTAGAAAGATTAAATCAATTGCCAAGTTTATACAGCTAGTAAGTCACTAAGCAGGAATTCAGCTCTGGCTCATTATGACTACAGCGCCCAGACTTTTTCCAATGTTTAGCACAGCACTGTCTCAAGATGTCAATGTATGCCTTATCCTCTGCAGTTACTTTATAATGTGCTCGGAAATACAGGAATGAAAGCCATATATATGTGTGCGAATTACATTAATATATTAATAAAATACTTAAAAACAAGTTCAGAAAAATGTACTTTCCCAAGGAGTATGCTCTCCTCTGAGGAATATGTATTATTTTGTAATCTGAAAATTGCAAATTTCTGATGGAAACTAAGCTTGAAATTATGTATTAATGCACATCTGTTTATTTTGTGGGAGTTTCCTTGGTGAGGTTTGGATATCTTAATTACACAATACCAGTATGTTTTCTTGGGGCTCTGGGGGATGAATTTTTGTGGCCCAGATTGTTCTTCAGAGTTGGATATCCCAGGTCTGCTCTCTTTGAGTGATATTCTAAGTTTTACTTATAGCATTGCTAATAAAGATAGCTACCATTTACTATCATTAATATAATACTTTTAACACCCTGAAATATAAATACTGCTATTGGCATTTTACATGTAGGTAAACTAACATTCAGGAAGGTTATCTTAAATGAGATCATATACTGTGAAAGTGGTATAATCAGCTAACCAGCCCTAAGCTGTTTGACTCTAAGGTGAAGACTCCACAGCTTCAAACCATTTCAATTAATGTTGGATCAACAGTTATTAATGAGGGCAACAGAAAAAAAAAATTTACAAATATGTAAACACACTAAATCAAATCCAGTAATGACTCCTTAGAACATGACCTCAAAATCATATATTTACATCTACACTAATAAAAGAGAAACATGGTAATTGGCGTACGACCACTACCCTTCCCATTGGCTAATCAGCAAGATATGCAAATTAACTGACAGCCAAGATGGCAGCCGGCAGCCAGGCAGCTTGAAACTAACATGAGGCTTGCTTGCCAGTGACAGAGGAAACCAATGTTCCTCGCCTGGCCT
>NW_006287917.1:113265-117823 GCF_000327345.1 Myotis davidii | reverse complement strand
CAGAATGAAGGGTCCCAGGTTCGATTCCGGCCAAGGGCATGTATCTTGGTTGCAGGCACATCCCCAGTAGGGGGTGTGCAGGAGGCAGCAGATCAATGTTTCTCTCTTATCAATGTTTCTAACTCTCTATCGCTCTCCCTCTCCCTTCCTCTCTGCAAAAAATCAATAAAAATATATTTTTTAAAAAAACAAAAAAAACAATACAGTGAAAACTTTTATGTCCACAAATAAACAACCTGCACACGTTTATAGCAGTTTTAGTCATATTTGCTAAAACTTGGAAGCAACCAAGATGTCCTCCAGTAGTGAAAAAACAAGCTGTTGTAAATCCATACAAACTTACCTAATAATAGACAAACATGTAAATTGACCTTCCCTCTGATACACTCACCAGCCAATCAGGAGAGTATGCAAATTAGCCCAACAAAGATGGTGGTTAATTTGCATACATAGGTGCCCAGCGTCCTGGGTCCCAGGAACATCATCAGCACCCAGGTCACTCTGAGGTAGGCCCCATGTGGGCCCTGAGCCAGGGGGCTCCTGGGCAGGGGCGGAGCCTGTGGGGGGCCCCTGACGAAGCCTAAAGCCTTGGCCAGAGGCATTAGGCCTGGTCAGGGGGCGAGCCAGCAATTGGAGGGGTCTTAGGGTTCCCTGCCCAGGCCTGATGCCTGGGCCAGAGTTGTCAGGCCTGGGCAAGGGGCCGATCTGGCGATCGGTGTGATCTACAGAGGAAACACCTTTGCTGACCACTCATTGGCCAAGCTCCCTGTATGCCACTGGTAATGTTCTTAGTAACTTGGGTAATAGGAATCCAAAAAGGTGATCGAGGGTTTTTCACCACACTTCTGGCAAAAAATAAAACATGAAGGTCCGCTTCTGAAGGGCTAAGAAATATTATATGCTGCCCTAGCCGGCTTGGCTCAGTGGATAGAGCCTCAGCCTGCCGACTATAGGGTCTGGGTTCAATTCTGACCAAGGGCATGTACCTAAGTTGCAGCTCCTTCCTGGCCGGGGCCCAGGTCAGGGCTCATGCAGGAGGCAACCAATCAGTGGTCCTCTCACTTTGATGTTCTCTCTGTCTTTCACTCTCTCTTCCACATTCTCTAAAAATCAATGGAAACATATCCTCAGGTGAGGATAAAAAAAAAATAATAAAGAAATGTCATATCCTATGAAAGACACATCTTGAAAATGCCTAAAGAGAGTTGTCATTTTTTCATGGTGAAGGGACTGGAGTCCTTGTTGATGAAAAAATCTTGGTGGCTGCGGTGACTGGCAGTGGCTGCAGCAGTGGGTGATGGGGCTGGCGCCTTCCCCTGATCAGCCCGGTCACCTCCCAAAAAGGGAGGACAGACTGCGGCTTAGGCCCGCTCCCCAAGGGGAGCAGAGAGTGGGCCTAAGCCATCACTAGGATATCCCCTGAGGGTTCCCAGTATGTGAGAGGGGGCAGGCTGGGCTGAGGGACTCCCCCCAGTCAGGAATTTCGAGTTTTGTGCACCAGGCCCCTTTGTGTGTGTGTGTGTGTGTGTGTGTGTGTGTGTGTGTGTATATACACACACACATACATACATACATACATATATGTATGCTTGAAGGTAATTATTTTTTTTAAATATGATGAGATCTTAGAGAAATCAGAGGTATTTCTAATATATAACACATTCTAATATCTGAGAAAAGTTATCCTCAGCACTGCCTAAGCTCAGGTGAAACTTAATATTGTTTATTTTTAACATTTCTAATGGTTATTAACTAACAGACCGCCAGTGTTGTAAGAGACATGTGAGGTCAGCAGTAATTTCCTTTTTGAGAAGGCTAAGTACAGTAACATTATAACCTTTAAAAAAACTGATTAGCTAACATAATTCCTTTTCTGTGTTGAGGTACCATGTGATATATTTGAAAAGCTTTACTGTTTCTTTTCTTGTTACAGCAAACAAAATTTTTCTTACCATTATTTTCTGATCAACTTTCTACTACCAAGGCTTTATCCTAAAAGAAAGACCTAATATTTTCCAACATAAATAATTTTATAATAAAGTCATCTCCTTCATAGTGAAGGTTTTCCCCTGAGCAATGCCTATAACTTCACTAGCTCTGTCCCACCTCTCCTAACATAGATGGGGATTGCTTTGGTCCCTCTGGTGTCTGTCTCTCTACATTAGTGAGCATTCTCAGGACTGCATTTTTGTTACCCAGAATCTACTACTGTGCTTTGCACACATAGGGTAAAGGAATAATGAAGTAATTAATGAAGAAAAGATGGATAAACAACTATTTATATCAACACACAACTGAATATGTATCTGAAATCAACTGTCAGTTCAAATCAGCAAAGAACTTGACTTTCTGAGTTTTCCTTCCTTTCTGGTATTTTTAGGGTAGAATTAATATAAGCCAAACACTGCCTCTCCTCTTGGGTAGTGAATTCCTACTCATTCTTCTTAGGGCAAAAATTTGACTTTTTTTTGGTGAAGCCTTACAATCCATCAGACAGCACTTTATTCCTATTCCTATTAGTACTTATCACATGGTATTGTCATTTTTCTCCTCTAGCATTATCTAGGCTCTAAGTCAAAGTTAACTATGAATCTTTATGTATAATTCCAAGGTTATTCACTGTATTTTTACAACTTTAGATTTAAATTTGCTGCTCTTGACACATTCTCTATATTCATAGATATAGATGATGGATATAATATATATATTTTTACTAGTGTTTATATATATATATATATATATATATATCCACACATACATATTTTATTGTCAGTTTCACATCATAGGTAATTAACCTTTTAAATTGACTTATGTTTCTTTTTATTCTACCATATCAAGCAATACTATTGCAATGTAGTAAATGTCTCTGAAACCTGTAATAAATAAACTATAAGCATATCGTGAAGATCAGGGGTCCTCAAACTTTTTAAACAGGGGGCCAGTTCACTGTCCCTCAGACCATTGGAGGGCCGGACTATAGTTTAAAAAAAACTATGAACAAATTTCTGTGCACACTGCACATATCTTATTTTGAAGTAAAAAAACAAAACGGGCACAAATACAATATTTGTATTTGCGTGTGGCCCGCGGGCCATAGTTTGAGGACCCCTGGTGTAGATAATAATATACTGCTAAGTTTTGATTATTTAATTCACATGAAGTCCAATGGTTTGAATGTCAATGAACAATGGACAGTCTTAAGCTAACTGAGATCACCACTTATAGGTAAGTAATGAGTATTTTATATTTTAAATATTTCAGCAGTTGAAATGTCCAAAATAAAATTATTTGCCTAAAAATAAGTGACTAAAGATAGACAAATGGACAGTATAATTCTATGTATATAATTCTCTTTTTCATCTTCTCTATTTCATATTCTACTATAAAATGAAATGGGAATGGGGAGTATGAAGACAGACACCTGGAACACATGGTAGGGAGAGAAAGGATCTAGCAAAGGCAATTGTAAAGGTTCCTAATAAAGGAAATCACAGAGTAGATGACAACCAGGTCACAAGGCTTCTTTGAAGCCATGCAATAATGAATTACTAATTAATAATGAGAACTTGCTTCTTCAGCAAGTGCTTGCCTGAGGTAGGTCAATGTGGAATGACACTTTTCACCCAGGTATGGGCTGCGGGTTTCTGCACTGAGGATACTAACTAAAACTTTGTTGCTTGAAATGACTAGCAGTGATCTTTGTGAAATAAAATGGTTGACTGATTTCATTCTGTTTTCTTTCACTTAGGAGGTCACCTCAGGTTGGGAGGGAGACTTCGCTTGAGCAGCATTTATTTTTGGAACAGTCTGAAGGAGGTGCCTCTGTGGGCAAGTCATTTATTGAGCATGAAGAATAAACACAGTTCCTATCTACATAGAATAAAAGTGATAGTATTGATGACAGCATAGATGCATACAAAATGAAAGCATTTAGTTGCAGTGTGGTCCTATATCATTAATATCCGGAATATCATTATCTGTAAATCTTCTAGTTGTTATAGGAAGTTAGATATGAGCAGAGCAAGGACCATGGACCAGGTACAGAAACTCACCAGGGTAGAAAGCCCTGGATGCCCAGCAAGGGGCAAAACTGGGAAAGCAAGCACTTTGCTCCCAGGGTAACTTATCCTCCCGTAGCATATTCAGTTTGGACCCCTGATCTTTCTTATCACTGGTCATGTGGTTTAGGCCCCTGACCTTTTCCTCTCTAAAGATAACATCTAGGCCTCAGTTGTATTTCAGCTCCAGGCCCAGAAAAGCAGCAAAACCAGACAAGTGACGCCATGGCTAACTCAGGACCAGATGCATTGACTAATGACCCCCCTGCCCTAGTACCTACCAATCAGTGGAGACCAAGACTCTGAAAGAGCACATCTGGAAAGCTGATGAATATTCTATTGAGATCCTCTCCTGACATCTTCCCTAAGATTTCCACCTGTAAGAGTTAGGTAAATAAGCTCAGGATGAAGGACCCAGTGTGCGTTCTCCCCTAGGGGAGCAAGCCCTTGCCATTCCCATTCCCCTTATTTCCTTTAAGCCCCCCCCCCCACCACACACA
>NW_006287917.1:112422-113224 GCF_000327345.1 Myotis davidii | reverse complement strand
TCCTTTAAGCCCCCCCCCCCCACCACACACACACACACACACACACACACACAAGACTTGTAACCAGGGGAGCAATGGGCAGTGACAGCTCGTCCAGGGCTAACCCCAGGACCTGTCTCCAAGGCCCTATTTTCTCTAACTTCTCAGTGATCCAAAGCATCCCAGTCTAGGCTCTCCTGTTACTTCTTCTGTCTATACTAATGAAAGGGTAATATGCTAATTTGAATGGGAAACCTTCCTGGAGACCTTTGGACGTTCTTCTTTACTTCTTCTGTGCACCTTCCTTATTTCACTGTCCTAAGTATATTTTTGCTGCAGCCAGTAAATCTTACTTACTTTGCTACACTCTGTCTCTAGATTGAAATGTTTCCTTCAAGAAGACAAGAACTAAAGTCTCAATGCTGGTAACATATTGATATCTCACCAACCAATACATGGCTAAGAAATCTTATCTAATAAAAGAGAAACATGCAAATTGACCATACCTCTGCTACACTCACAAGCCACGCCCACAAGCAACGCCCAAAAGCAATGCCCACCAGCTAATCAGGAGTGAAGTATGCAAATAAACCCAACCAAGATGGCAGTGGCCACAGAGCTAGAGCAAACAGGAGGCTTAGGTTGCCTCTGGCGATGGAAGAAGCCAAGCTTCCCGCCTGCCCTGGCCGGCTGTGGGCTACGCTCAAGTCTACAAAGTTTCAATTATAGAAGATAAATAAATCCCAGATACCTGCTTCCAGCCGCTGTGACCTCCACTCAAGGAGGGTCTGGGAGCCTGGGTTTCCCGAGGCCATGGCCAGCT
>NW_006287917.1:107339-111961 GCF_000327345.1 Myotis davidii | reverse complement strand
ATTTCTAGATGGATGTCCGACCACCGGTTTAGACCCAATCCTTGTAAACTGGCAGTAGGACATCCTTCGAGGGGTCCCAGATTGGAGAGGGTGCAGGCCGGGCTGAGGAACACCCCCTCCTCCATGCACGAATTTCATGCACCAGGCCACTAGTAAATTTAATTAACAGACAATATGTTAAACTAATTTTACACCTGCAGCCTGGGTATGGAAACTATGAGAAACTGGCCAGAAATGTCTCTCTGCCTTGCTCCCAATCATTTGGGAATTTCCTATTCCTATTTCCATGTGGAGTCTCAGTTTTGGAAACCACATACACAAGTTCTGTATTCTAAGATCTCAGTAGAGAGCTTTGCTATTGATACTCACCTCTTCACCTGCTATTCTCCACCTCCACTTTTACCAGAGGCAAGCACACATAGTTTATTTAAAATGACCCTAAACCTCTTGCCACCCCTTATTTGAGAGGTGAAATTCCTTTCTCTACCCTTATTTTGGGCTGGCCTAATGACTTGTTTTGACCAAAAGAATAGGGCAGGAGAAGCCCTATGTAAACAAATGTTAAGACAATTTTACTTGATCTGCAGCTTCTTCTCTTGAGCTATTGGACACTCCTTCTCAGAATCCAGTCACCAGGTAGTGAGAAGCCCAAGTCTTGTGGAGAGGCTACATAGAAGAGAATCATGAGACTGGTTAACAGCCCTATCTCCATCTAAGCTCCAAGAAGAGAGCCAGCACCAACTGCAGCTATTTGAGTGAACTGTCTGGGAAATTCTAGCTCAGTAAAGACTCCAGATGACTGCAGAACCAGCTAACACCTGGCCCAGTGTGGTAGACCACACAGCTGAGCCCAGTTAACACAGAATAATGACAAGTAATTAAAAGTCATTGCTTTAAGCCATTAAGTGGTGGGTGGTGTGCAACATAGCAAAACATAACTGCAACACTAATTGAATTAGTATGTAAATATTTTATTTATTAACTTTCCTAAGGATGTTTGCTTGCTAAAATTTTGAGTTTTTGCATATTGATTTATGAGATTCATTTAATGAGAATGGATGGACTTAGAAATCAATGAGACCAAGTTTAAATAAAGATTTTACACCTAGTAACTATATGACTTTAGTTAGGTATTAAACTTTCCTAATCTCAGCTTTCCCCTTTGTAATAAAAGGGTAAATAACACCTACTTGTTACAGCTGTTGTGAGGACTAAGTAAAACAGTATGAACAAAATAAAATCTCATCGTAATTTGTGATCCATGGTAAGCACTTCAATACCTGTTTCCTTCTCATTTACTACATCCACATTATAGCAACATATTTATTTTTGTTTTGTTTTTTTACTCCAAGTTAAACATATTTCCACCTTGCTACCTCTCAAAAGACAGAAAAAGGCAAACATCAAAAACAAACAGACTAACAAATTATTGTACTTGATGTTTGGAAGTTACCAGGCTGTCCTAAGTTCTTTCTATTTTGAAGTGTGGCTTTTCCAACTCTTGGTGCAGATACAAAAGAATTCCACTAGAATAAACCTGAATTGCCAACCTTTTCATAGCATCAAGTGGTTCCTGGGGAGCAGGGATAGTGTGGCTACTAATTACACTTTTCACCTTCCTTAGCACTAACAGCTATTCATTCCCTATTTCCCCATGTCCTCCATGGCCCATTCATAGCTTCACTGCTATTGAGATTTTCCTTGGTAATTTGATAATCCAAGTCATTGCTTCTCCTTCCAAGAATATTTTTCCTCTTCTCATCACAACTCTTCTCCTCACAAAACATTCTGTAGGTCATTGTCCCTATTTTGAAACCCAGTGTAATTATCCATCTCCTTTAGGAAGCTTTCTAAGTAGAGTCTATTTCATCTCAATCTCTTCCTTATTTGAATTCAGAAAATTTAGATTTCACCGATCGGGTAGGGACAATTAATAACGTACTGTCTTGTGACATGTTCTTATGTCATTATGTAACTGTTCCATGAATATTGTTATTTATTCAACCAGATTGAAAGCTTCTTGAGAGCAAAGTCTAATACTTACCAAATGTTTGATATTTAGCAAGTTACTTAACCTCTCAAAACTTAACAAGACAGAAAATGGAGGTCATAAATCCGTACTCTCTAGGTTACTTGAATTTAATAAAATAAAGAAGTAAAATACATAGCTTAGCACATAATCATGTTGAATATACGCTGTTTAATTTTCATGTGCAGTTTTTGAATATGTCTAACAAATGCCTGCTAAACATGTTGGTTGAGTCCTTACTATGTTCATAGGGTAAATGAGAAAATACTGTTGCACGGGTTGGCCTGATGCATATGAAAAATAGGCAACTGTGACAGAGGTGATACATAGAATACCACCAGCCAGTCCTTGGTTCAGTGATTTTTTTTTCTTTCAGACATATTCTGATAAAATAAAATATTCCTTGGAGTTATAACTTTAAGCCATTAAAACATTAATTTTGATTGTTTTAGTTCCAATGCAGGAAATAAAATCACATGAATGAGAATGATGTCTGGCAGTCAGATACTGGCCTAAAATAAGAATCCTGGGCAAATGAGGACAACATAAATTCTCAAAAAACATCAATGAACAGTGGTGAAGAGCAGCAAAATAACCAATGTGAGGAGAGTGGGGAGTGAGGAGGGGGGAAATGAGCAAAATAATCATTAAAGTCAGAGTTTGCCATTTTTATGACCTCAAGTAGACTTATTCTGAAAAGGACCTAACAACCATGTAGCCCAACTACACAAGACACGAAGGAGAAGACATATTATTTATATTGAAAAGAATAGCTTTTCACAGCAAGAGTATTTTCTGTGCATGTTGCCAGCTGTTTGCATAGCTATTAAGGGCCCCTTTATGTGGCTGCTGCATATTTTCTCTTGGTTCCAATGTTGGGAACATTTGTAAGAAAAAGAACACCAGAAGCTATTGCTTGCTTGTTGGCAGCACTTGTGTACATCGTTGTCTTTTGTGGCTCAATTTTATAGTTTCTGTAGAGTCAGGGCCATTATTCAAAAGTAAAAGAGTTGGCTACCACCTGGTTTTAAACGGCCTCAGTAAGGGATATGGAATTTGAACAAGAATAAGTTCCTGGTCTTCTTCATTTCTTCTCAGATACCTTTCCATTAACTAATAGGTGGGGACTAAATGTTATATTCCTGGTTATAAGAATTTAAATTCTAGCCCGGCTGCGGTGGCTCAGTGATTGAGAGTCAACCTATGAACCAGGAGGTCATGGTTCGATTCCCTGTCAGGGCACGTGTGGGATTGCAGGAGGCAGCCAATCAATGATTCTCTCTCATCACTGATGTTTCTATTTATCTCTCCCCCTGTCCCTTCCTCTCTGAAATCAATAAAAATATAATTTTTCTTTTAAAAAAAGGAATTTAAAGTCTAAGAGCACAAAAGCACAGTGTGGTTGGTTACCATGAAGGATGATGAGAAAAACAGTGCCAATGTGTATGAATGATCTAAGCCCCGGTGCAGAGGTCACCAGGGATAGCTGCTAATCACACAGAGCCCAGTTTATTAAGTTTGCTGAGCAAGCCACAACACAACATTAACAAGGACAAACATAGTTCTCAAAAGGAAATATTAAAGGAAAGGTACTTATAGGATTATAGGGTGGAGAGGAGGTAGACATAATGGTTTTGAGCAGAAGTTGGTAAGCATGGCCTGAACAGGGGTTTGTGAGAATTTGTAAACAAGACAAATTAGTGGGACAGTCAGTGGTCTTCTCTTTGAAACACATGAGTTCAGAGTTAGGTTAAACCAATTCACCCGCGGTCTTATCTTGGAACATATGGACCTAAATGGGGTGCTGTTAAAGTAATTTGGGCTTATGTAATTTATTTTGCTTGGCATGATTTAGTACAGCCTGTATGCAAATCATATTACAGTTTGTGTTATAAACTGTCATTTATATTTTAACTTCTCAGAATGTATGTAATAAGCTCTTAAAAGAGACTTCCAGCCTCACTACATTGGGGAGTTTCTAACAATGAAGTACTGGGGGAGGGGGATACAGCAGGTCATCCAATAATTTTGCTTCATTCAATGTCATTTCGTTAAAATGTTAATGAGATGCTATAGGAGCTTAACTCTTGTTTCTATCAATTAGCCTATGGTAAATTGGTCTCATTATATGCTTTTTCTCATAAAACTGGGGTAGGAAATGTCTGGCCTACAGGCCATATAAGGCCCTGGAAATCATTTGGTCTGGCTCTGCCAAAGCATTGGGAGTGAGTTAATTAAATATTGACCAAATATAACAGACTCATTTTTAAGTTGATAATTTTGTATGGCCCTCAAATGATGTTACATATATACAAATGGCCACTTGCAGAAAAAAGGTTCCCCACAACTGACATAAAGCCACAGAATCTATCAACAACACTAAGTGAGAACATACTGTTCTTTTGTGTTTGAAGGGAAGATTCCAAATTCTGGGGTGGAAAACCAATGCTGTTTTTACTTTACTCATTCATCTAGGTGGCTAACTGAAGAAATACCTGGGAAAAATACATCAGATACTGGAAAACTTGAGGGTGATTTCTATTTCTGAAATATATAAAATATATTTTTATATAAGAAATATTGGCCCTAACCA